>NW_015394389.1:0-5405 GCF_001527695.2 Protobothrops mucrosquamatus
CTCTTCTTAAAAGCCTCCAGTGATGGAGCATCCACAACTTCTGAAGGCAAACTGTTTCACTAGTTAATTGTTCTCACTGTCAGGAAATTTCTCCTTAGTTCTAGATCGGATGTCTCTTTAATGATCTTCTTGCCCTTCACTTAGTTCTCTCCTTGATTAGTTTCCATCAAAAATAAAATAATAAAATAAAATAAAATAATAAAATAATAAAATAAAATAAAATAAAATAAAATAAATAAAATAAAATAAAATAAAATAAAATAAAATAAAATAAAATAAAATAAAATAAAATAAAATAAAATAAAATAAAATAAAATAAAATAATAAAATAAATAAAATAAAATAAATAAAATAAAATAAAATAAAATAATAAAATAAAATAAAATAAAATAATAAAAGTAGTTCAAAACAATAAGAGCTGTGGCTCTGATGGCCTAATGACTATCATTTGATTCTTGTCTTTCCTTCAAATACTTTGGAGAATAAGGTTGACCCCCTCCTCTTCTTTGTGGCAGCGCCTCAAATACTGGAATACTGCTATCATGTCTCCCCTTGTCCTTCTTTTCTCTAGACTGGCCATTCCCAAATCCTGCAACCATTCTTCTTCATGTGTTTTAGTCTCCAGGCCTTTAAATCCTCCTAGTTGCTCTTCTTTAAACTTTTTCCCAAAGTCTCAACAGGTGTGATCTTACTAAGGCTTTATAAAGCGGTACTAATACGTCACGTGATTTTGATTCTACGCCTCTGTTTATACAACCAAGGATAGTATTAGCTTTTTTGGCTGCCGCCGCACACGGCTAGGTCACGTTTAAGTGATTTCAAGAATGCCTGAAAAAGGCTTCTGCCTTCAAGACATTTAAAGCATGTACATCACTAAAAGAAGGATAATCGAAATGTGAATTCTTGACATGTTTGGGAACTACTGATTGTTAAGCCAAGCCCAGAAATGTTACTCCATTCCCCTACAGAGAGGATCTTTCTAAATTGCAACTCATGAGACAAAGTGGTCTGATTTTAATCTGATTTTTTGCTGTCAATAAACAAGGTGGTTTGAGGTTGGAGATCTTGTCCAAAGGAGAAAAAAAGTGAACCTGATAGCATGTAGATTTATTAAGCATCTTAAACTCTCCATAGTTAGGAGACCTATTAAACCAGAACATCCTTAGTGATTAATGTATCCTGGGGGATTTTGTTTGATCTGTCAAAGGGGAGGGGGGGCAACTTGATACTTTAGCTCCTAAGTATCCCCTCCCGGAATTCAGATTTTTAATTTCCTTGGGTTTTGAGGAAGAGAAAGGATCAAAGGACATGGCTACAAGAATGGAAAGAGGTTTGGGCTGGATCCAAGTGAATATAAGCTCATTGGATTTATGCTAAAGCATTTCTAGGATCAGAGGGATGTCATCCAGAAGAATTATTTTTTCTGGTTAACTTACTTAGTTATGTTTTCCTCTCCGAGGGGCTATTGAAACCTTTCGCATCAAATTTGCCAAACATTTTGCTTGTAAAATCACTCCTATTCGTTCCGAAACAATTCAGCTACTTTTGATTTTGACTAATTCCTCATTTCAGCAAGTGCATTTTACCAATTCTTCAAACTTGGCTTTAAAAGGTTACTAAAGAATGTTTACATGCAACTTAAATGCAAATTTATGGGAGATGCACATTTAACATAGAGTGTTTTCCTTGGGTGTACATTCTTACAAATTTTTTTTTTACCCCAAAGAAAAATGTACAAATTTTTTATACGTATGCTGTTCTGAAACATGCTTCTGAGCGTACTTTTTCTTCCAACGTGTGTTTTGAGCTGATAGCTATTCATGCAGTTGCCCCATATATTCAACAAGTCTGAATTGTTCATTCATCTAAACATACTGATCACTTGAACTTCTTGTCTATTCTTATCAATGCATTATAATGAAATTCTTAATAGCAGATTTTTATCCAAAATGAACCTTAATATTCTTTGTTGGCTAGAGTTCCCTTAGACCAGGAGTAGTCAACCTTGGCTCTTTTATGACTCGTGGACTTCAACTCCCAGAATTCCTGAGCCAGCTAAGCTGGCTCAGGAATTCTGGGAATTGAAGTCCACGAGTCATAAAAGAGCCAAGGTTGACTACTCCTGCCTTAGACACAGGATATTTACTTTTGAGTAGTTATGCGTAGGATTGACATGAAAAATGAAGTAGGTTTTTTTAAAATCTAATGTTGATGTAAAGCTGGACCTATTACATGTGTAAAGATGGGCACTGAAACATTTTAGAAATTTTCAGTACCTCAAAAGTGAGGGGGGAAAAAATTAAAAATGACTAAATGTATTCATTTAGTTGATGTTGGTCTTTTTAAAAATTCAGTTTTTAAGCGTGCATGCATTAACTCTGATAGGATGATGTGGACATTAAACTAACAGAATGTCATATTTATCTGAAAATGGGCGCTTTTTTCAGGCAACTCTTGATGGGGAGAGGAAGGGACGTACTTAATTTATATTGGTAGGTTTTTTTTAAATCCTTTCCTAATTTAAATTACACAGAACCATTTAGGGGAGGGTGACATGTGTGTGTGTGTGTGTGAGAGAGAGAGTATCTTTCTCCCATCTTTTATCATCGCTACCATTCCTTTAATACCATTCATTTAATGCAACTTGTGACAAGCAGGAACATTAATTACAGTTAACAATATAATGTGAAATGCTCCTGGATTATTTAATTGTTTATTTCAAGAAGTCAACCCAGTCAAGGAGGTTTCATCTTACGCCGAGCTTGAAGTCAAAGTTCAGAAGTCAGAAATCAAGTAGACTCGGTTATCAAATTATGTTAATGATTCTAAAGAAAGCTTGGGGTGTTAGCCCCCCCATTCTATCCTCTTGTTATAGCTACTAACTGGGCAAGAAAAGCTGATAGCCAATTAAAGCTGGCTGCTACTTATGTGCTTCAAATACATGTATACAGACAGACACACTCTTTAGATACCCAGAAATTTTACCCACAGCTCAGACAAGGGAGCTGAGAGCACTTTTTGGTCCTATTGGTGCACACAACGAAACTTATTTTATGTATAGTTATGGCAACTGGAGAGGAAAAAAAAACCAGCAAGAAAGCTCAATTTATATCTAAGAGTTGTATCTGCATCTGAATGATTAATGAATAATTGAAGAAACCAATTCTAGAGAGATTCCTGACCAGGATATGAAGCCATGTGAATGTATAAACACTTCCCTTCTTTCTGAAATAGTCCCAGATAATATGAACGACAGCCGCAAAGACAACAGACGAGGAACAACAGAGAACCAGCCAGGGAATTTGCCTACAATAATGAGAAATTGTTTCATAATTTCTAATCAGGGGTAAATTCCCAGGGCAACTTTCACTAAATGTTTGGGAAGCATGAAAAGTGGCAAACTCTGCTAAACTTTCGTTATCGTGAAATCAATCATTTTGGGTGTATTTGCATTTAATAAGTTTCTTCCCTATATTTCTCACTGGGCAGCTCAGATATTTATTTATTTTTTTAAAAAAGGGAGTGTGTGCTTTTAAAATGAAATTAAGATCATGACTAAATATGCTCATTAAAAAATGCTTGAGAGGCAACTTATGAATTTGAGGGAGGTGATAAGTTAAAGAAGTGTTTTTCTAACTTGGAAAGTTTAAGATGCGTGGATTTCAACTCCCAGAATTCCTGCTCATTGGACAATTATGGAAATTGAAGCTCACAGGTCTTAAAGCTGTCTTGTTTGGAAAAGAAGAGGATAGGATAGGATAGGACAGAATAGAATATGGAATGGAATGGAATATAATATAACAAAAATATAATATAATAGAAAATAATATAATAGAAAATAATATTATAACAGAATAGAACAGAACAGAACACAATGCAAAATGGAATGGAACGGAACACAACAGAATAGAATGAGTTAAAAGGGACCTTGGAGGTCTTCTAGTCCAACCCCTGCTCAGGCAGGAAACCCTATATCAGTTCAGACAAATGGCTGTCCAGTCTCTTCTTAAAAACTTCCAGTGTTGGAGCATTCACCACTTCTGAAGGCAACTTCTGTTCCACTGATTAATTGTTCTCACTGTTAGGAAGTTTCTCCTTAATTCCAGGTTGCTTCTCTCTTTGGTCAGTTTCCATCCATTGTTTCTTGTCTTGCCCTCTGGTGCCTGACCCGTCCTCTTTGTGGCAGCCCCTCAAATACTGGAAGACTGGGAGTCATTCCTCTGTTCAAGATGGGCTTTTCTACCTCTAAGACATCAAGAGGAAGAGAATTAGCCACAATATATCTTAAAAATAAGCCATGACATAACGTTTATGTCATGGTTCCGACAGATGAAACTTTTCAAAAGAACTTCGAGGCATTGTTTACGTTAAAGAATCTTTTATTCGAGAAACAAAGTATCGGCACTACATAGTTGAAACCAGAAACTAAATTCCCCTCCCCTGGGTACAAAGTAGCAAAGCACAATTCCCTCCTCCAATAAACAGTCATAAATCACATTCCCCAATTAGCTTGAAGCGCAGGCTTCCTCTCCAGTTCTCCTGCCCACCAAAACTCTATCAACTCTGGGCACAATGACCTTGGGTTCCCACGGCTGAGTTATTATTGTTATGACTAGCTGGACTCTTATCCCTATTCCCCCTCCCAGCATCAACTAACTCTAAAAGCAATAGAGGAAAATGGCTGCATTTCCATCTATTGTCAAAGGAAGAATATCCGATGTTAGCAGCGTTGACAGTCTATGTATTGATCTGGATAAATTCGTATTCCTCATTTTGGACAAACCCACAGTGCTGCTCAAACTGGTCCCAGTGGAACTAATGGATAGGATTCGTTTGGTGTTTCACAAGAGCAGGAGTGACAGTTTTGCATCTCTGCCTCTCGCTTGTTGCTCTTACAGCACCTGATAAAATGACAGTGGACTTTATGGCACCTTAAAGCCAACTGCAGATAGTCCTCCAGTTACGGGACCAGACCTTGCACTTATAACTGGGGCAGCATCTCATGGTCACATGATCAGAAATCGGGCGCTTGGCAACTGGCAGGTATCGATGATGGTTGCACTGTCCCGGGGTCAGGTGATCACCAATTTGTGATACCCCCTCCCCCCAAGCTGGTGTCCGACAAGCGAAATCAATGGGGGAAGCCAAATTTGCTTAAGGACCATGTGATCCACTTAACAACTGCAGTGATTTGTGTAACTGTCATGGCAAAAATGGTCATAAAATTAGGCATGACTGACTTAACAACGGGCTCGCTTAGCCAGAGAAATTCTGGTCCCAATTGTGATTATAAAGTTGAGGGCTATTTGTAATGTGAATTTGTAAAAAATACCGTATTTTTCGCACCATAAGACGCACCTGACCATAAGACGCACATCGTTTTTAGAGGACAAAAAAAAAGAAAA
>NW_015394389.1:10625-12176 GCF_001527695.2 Protobothrops mucrosquamatus
CAGGTTTCTGTGTAATTTGATATTCATTAGCTTAGCCAGACACATGCTGATATTAGCTCGTTAATTATGTTTCCTTTTGTTGAAAGCAGCCTTGTGAAAGCAATCTGCTCAAAGTTTTCCAAACTCATTCTGCTAAATGAATATTTAGCAGCTGTTCGTGTTATTGAGATGGTCACTGTGGCTTCATTTGACTCATACATGGCATCAATCATGCCTACTGTATAACAACAAGGTTGTCTCATTACAAACTCATTTATGAAGGTTATGGGTGATGTTAACAAGCTATTGCGTAGCCGCAGAATACAACTTTATAGTAACGTCAAGCATTCACTGCATTGAGATTTGAGAAAGAACTTGCGGTCAAAAATGGCGAGTAATTAAAGAAACCTGGAGAAATGACCAAGTTGAAATTGCAGTAATTTGATTCCTTGATTACTTTTATTGATGAAATGAACGACGGAGTGAATTGTTGTAACTTCTGAATATCAGATTCTGCTCGTACAGTAGCTGGTTTTTTTCATTTCTGCCCTGGGCAGCTTTTAACGTGGAGAGCAGCAATTCCAAACAGTTTTATTAAAGTGCTTTCCACCATCTTGGAACTTTTCTCCAGAAGATTTGCCATCACTGGAGACTTTCAAAAAGAGATTGGACAGCCATTTGTCTGAAATGATATAGGGTCTCCTGCTTGAGCAGGGGGTTGGACTAGACGGCCTCCAAGGTCCCTTCCAGTTCTGTTTTGATTGGAATTAATCAAGAAGACAAGCAACCTAAAACTAAGGAGACATTTCCTGACAGTGAGAACAAACAACCAGTGGAACAGAAGTTGCCTCCAGAAGTTGCAGGTGCTCCATCACTGGAGGCTTTCAAGAAGAGACTGGACAGCCATTTGTCTGACATGGTATAGGCCATCTCAGACAGGTGATTGTCCAGTCTCTTCTTAAAAATCTCCAGTGTTGGAGTGCCCATGGTTTCTGGAGGCAAACTGTTCCACTGGTTAACTGTCTTCACTGTCAGGAAGTTTCTCCTTAATTCCAGGTTGCTTCTCTCTTTGATCAGTTTCCAACCATTGTTTCCTGTCTTGCCTTCTGGTGCTCTGGTGAATACATGCTGGCTGGGGAATTCTGGGAGTTGAAGTCCACAAGTCTTAAAAGTCGCCCATGTTGGGCAGAGCTGCCCTAGTCCTCTCTAGTTTATCTTCTATGTACTTTGTAGACAATTGGATACTTCTGGGAAACTCACAATCTTGGCCTGTAAGACAATAGCTCCCTTTCACAGTTGTTTCTCAGCAACCAGCACAGTATAACAAACATGCTGCCTCAGAGTTAGCCAAGAACTGGCGGGTGTTCTTCTAGAAACCTCTCCAGTCCCCATCTGAACCTCTCCAAATTGGCTGCAGTTGCTGGCAGCAAATTCCAGAGTTTATTTATGCCTGGGGTGACTAAAACATTTCCTTTGGTTGGTCTTAAAACTACCTGCCTTTTGTTTCAATGGATGGATAGATCTGAAGTTCTAGCATTATTAAGAGAGAAAATAACTCCTCTCTTTCTACAT
>NW_015394389.1:16603-18164 GCF_001527695.2 Protobothrops mucrosquamatus
TTGACTTCTCCAAAAGACAAGCCCTTTTAATGGATAGGAAAGGATGAAGCCTCATTTAGAAGGGAGAGGCTGTTTGCTGTGCAGATATGACAAAGAGAAAGTCGACAACCATTGATTTACATTGGGGAATGACAGTTGAAAAATTCAACAATAATCATGACAAATGAGAAGCGATGCAGTCAGAAGGAAAGGGGGGGGGGAGGAAAAAAAAAGTCAATACGTTAAGCTTGAGACAAAATGTCAAGGTCGCAGGGAAAGGTTCCCAAACTTCTGCCTTGGACAACGTGAATGGGAATATTGGGAAAGATGCGGTCCAGGTGGAAGGTATGGCTTGTAGAGAAGGATTGTGAGGGACATTAGTTTGTGTCAGATTCTTCCAACAGCTCCCACATGCTTGCTAGAATAGAATAGAATAGAATAGAATAGGAATAGGAATAGGAATAGGAATAGGAATAGGAATAGGAATAGAATAGAATAGAATAGAATAATGAAATAAGAATAGAATAGAATAGAATAGGAATAGGAATAGGAATAGAATAAAATAGAAGAGAAGTAGGAAATAATATGTAGAATAGAATACAATACAATACAATAGAATAGAATATGTAGAATAGAATAGAATAGAATAGAATAGAATAGAATAGAATAGAATAGAAGTAGGAAATAATATGTAGAATAGAATAGAACAGCATAGAATAGGAATAGGAATAGAATAGAATAGAATAGAATAGAATAGAATAGAATAGAATAGAATAGAATAGAATAGGAATAGAATAGAATAGAATAGGATAGGAATAGGAATAGGAATAGGAATAGGAATAGGAATAGAATAGAATAGAATAGAATAGAATAGAATAATGAAATAAGAATAGAATAGAATAGAATAGGAATAGGAATAGGAATAGGAATAGAATAAAATAGAATAGAAGTAGGAAATAATATGTAGAATAGAATACAATACAATACAATACAATAGAATATGTAGAATAGAATAGAATAGAATAGAATAGAATAGAATAGAATAGAATAGAATAGAAGTAGGAAATAATATGTAGAATAGAATAGAACAGCATAGAATAGAATAGGAATAGGAATAGGAATAGGAATAGGGATAGGAATAGAATAGAATAGAATAGAAGTAGGAAATAATATGTAGAATAGAATAGAATAGGAATAGAATAGGAATAGAATAGGAATAGGAATAGGAATAGGAATAGGAATAGGAATAGAATAGAATAGAATAGAATAGAATAGAATAGAATAGAATAGAATAGAATAGAATAGAATAGAAGTAGGAAATAATATGTAGAATAGAATAGAATAGGAATAGAATAGGAATAGGAATAGGAATAGGAATAGAATAGAAGACCTGAGATCCACCAATTCGTCTCCCCTCTGTGCCACGGACTCCCTTCGCCGGACCTATGCATTCTAGGACGGTCCTGTTGGCCCTGCGCGATTCACCCCTCGCGCAGGCCTGGCCCAGCAATATTTCTAGGGCCTACCTCAAGGACGGGGTGTGGAACCCCGAGAGGTGGCATGCAGCGGGCAGCAACAAAAA
>NW_015394390.1:0-2134 GCF_001527695.2 Protobothrops mucrosquamatus
GTGATAGCAGCAAGATAATTTTCCTTCCACTTTTATCTTGCTATAGCCAAAAGGACACTCCTTGTTACAGATGGAAAGAGGTATTGTCTGTTCAGAAATAAAATCACACAAATAATTTATTTTGGGAGAATTGTTCTCTTCATCAATTGTACACACACAAACTCTTCATATCTAATCCAAATATTGGTGCTGCATTTTCTGCTTTTCTTCCTGATGTAAACTCCCTATATTGTATCTTCAACTGCTTCTTATTTCATACCTATTACATTAATCAATTGATCATTCCCTGTATTCTAAAATCAGTTTGGGGCAATGTAGCAAAAGCTGATGTGAGAAAATCTTTAAATCTGAATCCCTCAGAGTATGCTCTGCTTGAGGTCTCATTTTTTGGTTCGTGTCAAATCAAATCAAATCTGCTTATTATGGATTTTCATCAGAGTTTACAATAAAAAGAGTACTATAAAAAGGATAACTACTTTAACACAGAAAAAAATATAGGACCACCTAACATGCAAGTGTGGGGTTACAATCCTGTACAAAATAATAAACTTAACAAGTAAAATTCTGCCTTACCAATGTAGAAACAGATAAGAAAGAATTTTTCCATCATATTCCTTTCCTCACTGATTAGTTTATAATTTGCAAGAGTGGTGAATATCTGTAGCTTGAATTTAGGAAGAGTGTGAAGGTTTGTTTCATTACCAGGCTAGATAACATCTTCAGCGGAGGTTAGAATTTTATTTTATTTTTTTAAAAAGAAAACGTGCATTCTCATATATATTTTATTACTTTTTATACAATTAGGAATAAAGTGGGGTTGGGGTTGGGGTTGGGATTAGGGTTAGGGTTAGTTTTTTTTTAAAAAAATAACATTCTCAATATTTAGCAAACAGCATAATGTCTGTATTCATGTATTTTTTAAAAAAAACAATGAGTAGCAGTTAATTATCATAAACAATATGTTAATTAATTGCTCAATGGTCTTCTTCTTCTTGCTAATATATACTCAAAGTTACATATCACATTCCTTTCTCTCTAACTCGTTTTTCTAGCCATTGATAAAAATTATCCCATGTTCTACTTTCTCTTTTATCTTTAAAGTCAATCTGTCCATTTCTGCACTCCGATAGATGAAACCCATCAAAAGAACTTCAAGGCAAAAATTCTTTCTTAAAGAACATTTTATTCAGGAAACAAAGTATCGGTTCTATATAGTTGAATCCCAAAACTAAATTCCCTTCCCCAGATACAAAGTAACAAAGTGCAATTCCCATCCACAATAAGCTGTCATAAAGCCAAAAATGCGGGCTTTCTCCCCAGCTCCTCAGCCCGCCAAAACATTAACAGCTCATCCTTGAGTTCCCACAAAGAAGCGTTACTATTATGGCTAGCTGAGCTTGAGCTTTCATCCCAACCCCCCCCCCCCGCTTCTGCACCTGATTTCTAAATACCAGAAAAAGCATATTAAAAGAAAAGAGAAAATGGCTGCATTTTCATCAGTTGTCAGAGCAGGAACATCCAATGTTTACAGTGTTGACATCCAGTCAGCTATAACTGTAGATACTGTATTTTCTCTGATCAAAGGATTTAATTTAACCATCTCTGGAAGTCCCAATTTCTTCACCAATCAGAAAAGGTTATTAAAAAGTTAATTCTAAAGTGTTGAAGTCATGAAATTTGTATATCCCTTTTAAAAAAAAATCCATTCTACTTTAATAAATATTTATCTTAAAGTAAACAGATCTCTAACTATTTTGCAAATGCAGTTAGAAATACATCATGTGTACTAAGATAGCTTAGCATTGGGATGAAATTATATATTTATATATATAAATCCTAAGCCACCTCTTTGATCTCAGTAAAGATGAATATTTATAGCTCTGGGTGGAAATGAAGATCCTTGGTGCTCTTTGAGTTTGGTATCACAATGACGATTAGAATAGAATAGAATAGAATAGAATAGAATAGAATAGAATAGAATAGAATAGAATAGAATAGAATAGAATTCTTTATTGGCCAAGTGTGGTTGGACACACAAGGAATTTGTCTCATCTTAAACTCATAAAATACAACACTTCAAGATAAATCATAAGGTAAATGATAAATAAATGATGTTACTTAGTTTGGGTAATGA
>NW_015394390.1:4905-7298 GCF_001527695.2 Protobothrops mucrosquamatus
CTATCTTAACTTGTGTTTCTAATGTGTTTTTTATGGTATTGTTTTTGATCGGTTGGATGGCACAAAATGAGTTAAATAGTTCTGCTTTCTCCCTGTTGCTTTTCACCTTCTTGCCACTTTCTCCCACTAATGGACCAATCATTTCCTTAACTTGTTTTTTACATATTGAAAGAAGCTTTTTTGTTATTTGACTTTTGTCGCAAGCCTTAGTTCATTTTGAGCCTTAGCTTTTCTCACTTCATCTTTGCAGACTCAGGCTATTTGCTGATATTCTGCCTTAGTTATGTGTTCCTCATTCCACTTTTTATATTTGTCCTTTTTGTCTTTCAATTTATCAGAGAGTTCTTTATGCAGCTAGGCTGGTTTCTTTTGAGAGCTGTTATTTTTCTCCTTCGTTGGTATTGTGCTAGACTGGACTTTTATAATCTCACTTTTCAAAATTTCCCAAGCTTCTTGAGTTGTTTTCCCCTTGAGAATTCTCATCCATAAAATCCTTCTCAAGCTCAATCTAAGTTTATTGAAATTAGCTCTCTTAAAGTCCAGGACTCTAGTTTGACTGTGTTCTATTGCTTGTGATTCCATAACGTTGAATTCCAATATTGCATGGTCACTCCCCCCCAAGGTTCCTGTGGCTTCAACACCTTTTATCATTTCATCTCTGTTAGTGAGAATTAGATCCAATATGGCTGATCCCTAGTTCCCTTCTCTACTTTTTGGCAGACAAAGTTGTCTGCTAGGTTTGTCAGGAATCTGTTTGATCTTCCACTTGGTGCAGATTTTGTCTCCCAGTTGATGTCAGGGTAATTAAAGTCCCCCATTACTATTTTGATGTGCTCCCTCCATACCTTAGTTAGCTGAGTAGCAAAAAGTTCATCTATTTCCTCTGTTTGGTTGGGTGGCCTATAGTATACACCTATGGCAATGTCATTTTTCCCCCTTTTATATTGACCCAAATGCATTTGAGACAGTTTTCATCATTGTTGTACTCTATTTCTGTAGAGATGTAGTTATTTCTTATATAGAGAGCAACTCCACCTCCTCTTTTATTTGGTCTGTTTCTTTTAAATTATTTAAATCCCTCTAGCTGTGTGTTCCATTAGTGGGTTTCATCCCACCAAGTTTCCGTAATGGCAACACTATCATATCTGCCTTCATTTACCAGAATTTCTAGTTCACCCTTTTTATTACTCATACTCTGTTCATTGGTGTACAGAGATTTGAATCCTTTATGACTGACCCTTTGTTAACTTTCTACTTAACCTGTGTGGTGCTTGAGTTCCCCTATTTTCTTACCACCTGTTTGATTAGTGCACTTGGTGTGGCACTCACTATTAAAAACTTGATTTTGCTTGACAGCCAGGTTGATATTCTTGTCCACACACACATCTATGTTACATGCACAGATAACCCTATAATTTTTAGATTGCCGGTGACAGGAATGTTCTGTATCAATTACCTCACTGTCCCCCGAGTTCAGAGGGATCACTTTGCTTTGATTAACCATTTCAGAAATTGTGAATTCAGTGTTCTGCCATATAGTGTAGACAAGATACAGAGCAGCCTGGTGGCCTAGTGGTGAAGACTCTTATGTCACATTTGGAAGATTGAGAATTCAATCCTGAGCAGTGACAGAGGTTTCTCAATCAAGGTGCAAAGAGAAAATATTTGCTGTGAATTCCGTGTGGTGTCAGGAAAGGCATTTTGACCATTAAATGCTCAGCTCCATTCAGTTGCCCTGACTCTACCCCAAATTCAGGGATTACAGGATTGTAAAAAGGGACTTAGTGTAGTTCTAGAATAAGATGTCTTTTACTTGCATCCAGGGGTAATTCCAGTTGTTAGGTTTAAAAAAAAACATGAAATGTTCTTTATTCGCTTCATTGACAACTTTGTTGCTCACTGAAAGTAACACTATTTCTATTTTCACAATATTTCTTTGTCATTTCATTGTTGTTGTTGTTGTTACTGTTACTGTTATTATTATTATCATTTCTTTTGAATCTTAATGTCTGTGGAAATTCACAGTTATCCAAGTCATGGTTGTCCCAAAAGTGCTTTTTTCAAAAGTCAACTGGAGTTTCTTGGTTTTTCTGTGAAGATGTTTCACTCCTCACCGATGAAGCTTTTCCAGTTCTGAACTGAACTGAAAAATCTTCATGGAAAAACAAAGAAAGTCCAGCTGCCATTTGAAAATGCACCTTTCAGTCCTTTGAATCTTAGTAACTCCAAAATTAAGCTGATGAGGAATAAAAATGCTACTTAATAAAAAAGAAGTTTTCACGTTTCTACATTTCAAATTGTCAAATATAATGGATTGAACAAGATCCTATTTATACCATTTTAAACATAAAATAAAGTTTGTTTTTATAACTGTTTCTATATTTAAGCTTGTT
>NW_015394390.1:10661-12176 GCF_001527695.2 Protobothrops mucrosquamatus
TAAGAAAGAAAACCTGATAAATAATAGCAGCAATGATTAAATCTCCTGACTGATAATATTTGTGGACAATTGGGAGAGGACTACTAAGTTTGCAGGTGCAGGGAGGAGAAATGCACATCACACTTGGAAAAAAAAGTAAAACCAATGTTCTGAATATAACCAATTCACTATAATATATAATCATTGTAGACATCAAACAGTAACTCTTATGTTACCATTCAACTGAAAAGCTGACCATTCCTTAATATTATCTAACTTTAAGATAATGAATTTTATCTAAAGTTAAGAAAATAAAGAGTCGCAGATGAAATGCAAGTCCTTCTTTTCCCCCCCCTACATGCACTTCTGATTTTCGAAGCAGATATTAATAGAATGCAATGTTTTAATCTGTTGTTATAGTTTTTACCATGTCTGCTGGAATTCCCTTAAGATTTGGAGAAGAAGGGACAATAACTATTCTTAGTTAGAGTAATCAGTAACATTCTTTGCAGCAGTAGTTTGAAAAATATCAGAAGGAAACATCTTTGTCATATCTCAATAGACACTGCTGCACAGTGATGAATGTTGAAAGACGTGAAGTCGAAAATAGGGTGAAGAGTTCATAACAGAACATAAATTAAAATGCCATTAGAGGGAAAAAAGAACGGAAATACACCTGTTGTGATGGGTTTTTACCTACAAAAAAGAAGTAAAATTGAAAAGATTATAACAATTTTGGACTTAAAAAGAAATCTCTAAATGGCATGGGTGACATCTTGTGGCTAAACCTGATATTACAACTTGTTATTGCTTAAAAGAGACTTAGCCAGTAGCCCAGACTATAGATAAGACTTTTGTAATCTTGAGATATCAGCTGTGAGATGCTCAGCTGTGTTTTATACTCAGTGACAAAATTCTTCTTTATACTCTCTGATTGTAAAGCTTTTAACCTAATATACTACTAAGAGAATATAGATGAAGATCAGGAACAGATTCTCTTTATGTTGAAAGCAATTTATGAAACTATTCTTAGAGCTACTGATGAAATAAGAAGTTATAGAAAAGAACAAGATGTCAGCCCAGATATACAAACTCAACTACACAAAATATATTAGAAAAAGTGGAACAATTAAATATTATGATAGAAGATTCAACACATACAGTTAATGGAAAACCCAGAAAAGAGACTGACAATATGGAAAAGGGAAAAGACTTCCTATATAAATCAGAAGAAACCTGAGGATCAAGAAGAACAGACTGAAGAGAAGATAAACAGTTCAGGACAACTACGTCGAGATGGAAAAATAGAGAGACGATTTGTTAGTCCTCTCAAAAAAATGGCAACTGGATGTTTTTTTCTACATCAAACAACATACTTAACAACACAGGGAGATTTATTTGATGACTCAAAAGCATGGACATGGAAGACAATTTGGCAAAGAAAGAAATCTAGAATAAGATTGAAGAAAATTGGGGCTTTGACTTATTAGTGAGAATTAAAATAGAATATACTCAAATAGATAAGATGTGTACTTT
>NW_015394391.1:0-2694 GCF_001527695.2 Protobothrops mucrosquamatus
CGCTTAATGACCGTGGGACTGACTTAACAACTGCAGTGATTCCCTTAACAACGGCAGCAAGAAAGGTCGTAAGATGGGAGGAAACTCACGGAACAACCGTCTAGCTTAGCCGTGGAAATTTTGGGCTCTATTTTGTGGTCGTAAGTCGAGGACTATCTTTACTCAAGGGTAGAGTTGTGGGTTAGCCCGTCTCAACGCTGCTAACATCGGATGTTTTTGCATTGAGAAGAGAGGGAAATGTAGCCATCTTTTCCCTTTCGCTTTTAGAGTTAGATGATGCTGGGAGGGGGAATGTGAACGAGGGTCCAGCTAGACATAACAACACTAAACTTAGGGTGAGAATCAAGGTTATTGTAACCAGAACTGATAAGGAATTGAGGGCTGGAGAACTGGAGAGAAGGCCCGCACTTCAAGCTAATTGGGGGATGTGATTTATGACTGTTAATTGGAGGAGGGAATTGTGCTTGGATACTATGTGCCCAGGGGAGGGGAATTCAGTTTTTGGCTTCGATTATGCAGTGCCGAAGTTATGCTACTCAAAATAAAGATCCTTTAAGGTAAACAATGCCTCAAAGTTCTTTTGAAGAGTTTCATCTGTCGGAACTAGGACAGCCCGTTTTCAGCCACAAGAGCGCAAAGCTACTACCTGAGCTCCGCAAGCAGAGGTTCATGAGCAAAGCCACCGAGTAGGCCAGGGTGTAATCAGACATGGAGTCCGTGTCCTTCAGGGCCTCCACCAACCACGGGATGAGCCCATCCTTCACCATCGCCGACTGCAAAGCCCGCCTGGGAATCCAGAAAAACAGGAATATATTATAATATTCGAACTCTATCCTTAGATTATCTATTCTAGTAGATGTTATAACATATATTATATATATATATACATATATAATATATAATAGCCGAATTGAAGAGCCTCCAAGAACACTCCCACCAACAGTGATAGGGCAAAGCCACTAGTATATAAGAATAAGAACAAGCCCCTCCCCCTTCTAGCACTGATGATGTTGCCTAGTTGGGTCATGAAACGTCTGCAAGAAAACCACCCAGCTCAGAGAGCACCCAGGACCCCAGTCCTTTTTCTTTTCTCTTTCTTTCTTTCTTTCTTTCTTTCTTTCTTTCTTTCTTTCTTTCTTTCTTTCTTTTTCTTTCTTTCTTTCTTTCTTTCTTTCTTTTCTCTCTTTTCTCTCTCTCTCTCTCTTTCTTTCTCTTCTCCTCCTCCTCCTCCTGGCAAACCCCACTCCCTTCTAGCACTGATGATGTTGCCTAGTTGGGTCATGAAACATCTGCAAGAAAGCCACCCAGCTCAGAGAGCACCAAGGTCCCCATAGTCATTGTCCTCCTCCTCCTCCTCCTCCTCCTCCTCCTCCTCCTCCTCCTCCTGACAAACCTCACTGCCTTCTAGCACTGATGATGTTCCCTAGTTGGGTAATGAAATGTCTGCAAGAAAAACCACCCAGCTCAGAGGGCACCAAGGACCCCACAGTCGTCCTTGGTGCCTCCTCCTCCTGCTCCTCCTCCTCCTCCCAGCAAGCCTCACTCCCTTCTAGCACTGATGATATTACCCAGGTGGGTCATGAAATGTCTGCAAGAAAACCACCCAGCTCTGGGAGCACCAAGGACCCCACAGTCATTGTCCTCCTCCTCCTGGCAAACCCCACTCCCTTCTAGCACTGATGATATAACCTAGTTGGGCAATGAAACGTCTGCAAGCTCAGGGAGCACCAAGGACCCCACAGTCATTGTTCTCCTCCTCCTCTTCCTCCTCTTCCTCCCTCAAAGCCCATTCCTTTCTAGCCCTGATGATGTCACGAAGGCGAATGGAGCTTTGCGCACGGTTTCAAACAGGCCACGGCCCAGGAGTGGCTCACAGCCCAGGGCTTAGGGACCCCTGACGTAGGCCACGCGATGGAGAGAAAGGACCCTACCACGGTTATCTGCTCCCGGAAGGGAACCAGAATCCTTGAAAAGAGAGATAACTTTCTTGCGCTGAGCTCAGGTGCTTAGCTAATACAGGGAGGATCTGATAGCAGCCTGGTTAATGTTTCACAACACAGGCAGGGATATTTTATCATCCAGTTATGCAACCCCAGTTCTTTTCTCCCCCCCCGTGAGCAATAAGCCATAAAAAGTGAGAAAAAAAATGATAGGTTTATTGTCCGGGAGCTATTATTAGCTCAGCTGATACAGCCTGGTTCACCTGCTCGGTTTGTCAGACGGTTATTTCACCTGCTTTAACTCCTCACTCGCCCAAATGCGCCTTGCACGAAACGCCAACCCATCACACTTAAAAGGGTAACTCTAGTCCTCGTCATCATGAAGGAAAGACAGAAACACCCGAGGGGCAGCTTGTCAAAGCTCTTCCATGCTTTGGGGTCTTTAGCTAAGGATCTCACAATTCTGAAATCCTTGGTGCTCTCTGAGCTGGGTGGTTTTCTTGCAGACGTTTCATGACCCAACTAGGTAATGTCATCAGTGCTAGAAGGGAGTGGGGTGTGCAGAGAGGAGGAGGAGGAGGAGGAGGAGGAGAACGACGACGACGACTATGGAGTTCTTGGTGCTCTCTGAGCTGGGTGGTTTTCCTGCAGACGTTTCATTACCCAACTAGGTAACGTCATCAGTGCTAGAAGGGAGTGGGGTGTGCAGAGAGGAGGAGGAGGAGGAGGAGGAGGAGGAGGAGGAGGAGGAGGA
>NW_015394391.1:4250-6210 GCF_001527695.2 Protobothrops mucrosquamatus
GGGAGGAGGAGGAGGAGGAGGAGGAGGAGGAGGAGGAGGAGGAGAATTATGGGGACCTTGGTACTCTCTGAGCTGGGTTGTTTTCCTGCAGACGTTTCATTACCCAACTAGGTAACATCATCAATGCTAGAAGGGAGGGCATAGGAGGAGGAGGAGGACTGTGTGGTCCTTGGTGCTCTCTGAGTTTGGTTGTTTTCTTGGCCATGATCTGGAGCATCCTTTTTCTTTTGGGATTCATTCCTTTTGTTTATTATTATTTTCCTTAAAAGTTAGCCAAGTATAAAATACAAGAAAAAAACGTAAAGAGAGTGGGGAAGGGAGAAAAGGAGAAGAGAAAAGTGTGGAGTAAAGGGAAATAAAGAATAGCAAAAAGCCTTAACTCCCAACCCTGTTCAGAGCAGTGGAATAAAGATAGTAAGGTGACAGCCTCGACTGTTTACTTTTGCATACTTAATATATACACTAGCTATTGCTATGGCGACCCATTGATCTAATCACCAACTCACACCGAAGTCCGAGTTTCGTTTCTTTCTGTCTCAAGCGCAAAATCCAAAAGCAGTTTGCGAGTAGAAATGAAATTGGAGGCATTCTTTTTTTTTAAAATTAGTTTAGCCGTATCTCATAGGTTCACTTTTTAATAAATACTTTTTTTGAGAAAGGAAGGAAGGAAGAAAGAAAGAAGAAAGGAAGAAGGAAGGAAGGAAAGAAAGAAAGAAAGAAAGAAAAAAGAAAGAAAGAAAGAAAGGAAAGAAGAAAGAAACAGGAAGGAAAGAAAGAAGAAAGAAACAAACAAACAAACAAAGAAAGAAAGAAAGGAAGGAAGAAAGAAAGAAGAAAGGAAGGAAGAAGGAAAGAAAGAAAGAAAGAAAGAAAGAAAGAAAGAAAGAAAGAAAGAAAGAAAGAAAGAAAAAAGAAAGAAAGAAAGAAAGGAAAGAAGAAAGAAACAGGAAGGAAAGAAGAAAGAAAGAAAGAAAGAAAGAAAGAAAGAAAGAAAGAAAGAAAGAAAGGAAGGAAGGAAGGAAGGAAGGAAGAAAGAAAGAAAGAAAGAAAGAAAGAAAGAAAAAAAGAAAGAAAGAAAGAAAGAAAGAAAGAAAGAAGGCAAGAAGAAAGAAAGGAAGGAAGGAAGCAAAGGAAGGAAGGAAGAAGGAGGAAAAGAAGAAAGAAAGAAGGCGAAGGAAGGAAGGAAGGAAGGAAGAAGGAGGGAAAGAAGAAAGAAAGGAAGGAAGGAAGGAAGGAAGAAGGGAGAAGAAGGAAGGAAGGAAGATGGGAATGAGAAAAGGGAGAAGAAGAAAGGAAGGAAGGAAGGAAGGAAGGAAGGAAGGAAGGAGATGGGAATGAGAAAAGGGAGAAGAAGAAAGGAAGGAAAGGAAGGAAGGAAGGAAGGAAGAAGGAAGGAAGGAAGGAAGGAAAGAAGAAAGAAAGAAAGAAAGAAAGAAAGAAGGCAAAGAAAGGAAGGAAGGAAGGAAGGAAAGAAGGAAGGAAGGAAGGAAGGAAAGAAGGAAGGCCAGTTCAGAGAGCACCAAAGATCCCCCATCAAGACGACTGTGTGCATCCTCTAGGTTGAAATTTAGCAAACCACTAAATAATACAGCTAGCCCTCGACTTACATCAGTTTGTTTAGTGACCGTTCGAAGTTACGACAGCACTGAAAAAAGTGACTTACGACCATTTTTCACACTTACGACAGTTGCAGCCTCCCCCAGTCAGTTCATCAAAATTAGATGCTAGGCAACCGGCTCATAGTTGCCCAAATGGGGCAAAACTCACTTGACCATTTGTCTCGCTTAGCAGCGGAAATTTGGGGCTGCACTGGGGCCGTTAAGTCGAGGACTCCCCATAGTCCTGATTCTTGAGAGACTGCTTTGGGCCACAAAGTGGGTCTCTCTCGAGATGTCCTTCTTAGACAAGCCCGGTAGGCAGAGGCTCATTTGCACCCATCACATTTCTTTGGGGCGGGGGG
>NW_015394391.1:6294-12172 GCF_001527695.2 Protobothrops mucrosquamatus
AGAAGAAGAAGAAGAAGAAGAAGAAGAAGAAGAAGAAGAAGAAGAAGAAGAAGAAGAAGAAGAAGAAGAAGAAGAAGAAGAAGAAGAAGAAGAAGAAGAAGAAGAAGAAGAAGAAGAAGAAGAAGAAGAAGAAGAAGAAGAAGAAGAAGAAGAAGAAGAAAGGTAGCACCACAGCCTAACCCAGGGGTAGGCAACCTTGGCTCTTTTATGACTTGTGGACTTCAACTCCCAGAATTCCTGAGCCAGCCATGCTGAGGGGAAAGGAAGAGGTTTCCAAGCTGAGCTATGCTGGCTCAGGAATTCTGGGAGTTGAAGTCCACGAGTCATGAAGGGGCCATAGTTCCCCCATGCTGGCTGAGGAATTCTGGGAGTTGAAGTCCACGAGTCATGAAGGGGCCACAGTTCCCCCATGCTGGCTCAGGAATTCTGGGAGTTGGAAGTCCACGAGTCATAAAAGAGCCAAGGTTGTCTACTCCTGGCCTAGCCCAACCCACCCAGCTGCCCCCCCTCCCCACTGTCGGCAGCCCACCCACCCATCCCCATTCCTCACCTGAGGCTGAGTTTCTGCAGAGCCCCCAGGACGTTCTCCCGGGTAAGGGAGTACTTATCTTCCGCTTTCAACCTTCCTTCCAGCATCCGGAGCAGCCGGGGATTCTGGGAAAGGTAGAGCCGGCCTGGGACGAATGGAAGGAGAACGAGAGCAATGGAGGGAGAGGGAGAGAGAGAGAGGGAGAGAGGCTCAATTGTGGTCGTAAGTGGAGGACTACCTGTATTGCCCGTTTTTTTATTTATTTTATTTATTTTTTGGATTTATATCCCGCCCTTCTCCCGTAGGACTCAGTTTTTCCCTCCCTCGGGCCCAGAGTCCTTTTGCATAGCACTTAGCAGATGCAGGGAGTCCTTGACTTACAACCATGTGTTTAGTGACCGTTCAAAGTGATAAGTGTGAAAATCAGCTGTAAGTCACTTTTTTTCTGTGCTGTTGTAACTTCGAATGGTTACTAAGTGGATGGTTGTAAGTTGAGGACTACCTGTACTACTGAGTAGCAAGGATGAATGAGCTGATTTGAGGCCTGTATTGTATTGTATTGTATTGTATTGTATTGTATTGTATTGTATTGTATTCTGTGTTCTATTCTGTTCTATTTCAAGTTCTCTTCTCTTCTGCGTTTTCTCTTTTCTCTTCTCTTCTCTTCTACGTTCTCTTCTCTTCTCTTCTATTCCATTCCATTCCATTCCGCCTTCTTTTCTTCTTTATTCTATTCTATTCTGTTCTCTTCTCTTCTGCGTTCTATTCTATTCTTATTTCTTATTCTATTCTACTCTATTCTATCTTATTCTTATTTCTTATTCTATTCTTATTTCTTATTCTATTCTTATTTCCTATTCTATTCTATTCTTATTTCTTATTCTATTCTATTCTACTCTACTCTACTCTATTCTATCCTATTCTTATTTCTTATTCTATTCTATTCTATTCTATTCTATTCTTATTTCTTATTCTATTCTATTCTTATTTCTTATTCTATTCTTATTTCTTATTTCTTATTTCTTATTTCTTATTCTACTCTACTCTGTTTATTTTGTATTTTTATTTCTATTCTATTCTACATTCTGTTCTATTTTGCGTTCCATTCCATTCTATAGCAGCAGCTGCCTTCATGCTCCACCTCTTACCTTCAGCCAAGGAGGCAAACGCATTGATGAGCCTGGCGGTGTATTGGCGAACGACCTCGCACTTGGACTGGATCAGCATCAGGAAGCTTCTCTGCAAGAGACACACACACACCCCAAATTGAAATGGTCGCAGTTAATTCTGGAGTACTCTTGACAGAAAATAAAAGCTACAGCCATCCACACAAGTAGTCCTCGCCTTACGACCACATACTGGGACCAAAATTTCCACTGCTTAAGCAAGACTATTCTTAAGTGAGTGGTGCCTAATTTTACAGCATTTTTGGGGGCCACGTTATTCAGTGAATCATTGCAGTTCCTTCAGCAGGGGGTTGGACTAGAAGACCTCTAAGGTCCCTTCCAATTCTGTTAATCTGTACTCTCTATAAAGGGACTGTGTACAGGTAGTCCTCGGCTTACGATCACAATTGAGCATCAAAGTTTCCGTTGTTAAGAGTGTTTTGCCCCATTTGACAAACTTTCTTTCCCCTAGTTGTTCAGTGAATCAACTGCAGTCGTTAAGTTAGAAATCTGATTGTTAAGCAAATTGAGTTTCCCTATTGATTTAGCTTGTCAGGAGGTCAGAAAAGGTTATCGCGCGACCCCGGGACAGTGCAACCGTCATAAATAGGAGTCAGTTGCCAGGTTTTTCTGAACGTTGATCGTGTGGCCACGGGGATGCTGCAACCGTCGTAAGTGTGAAAAAGACGACCCTGAGCCCCTTTTTTCGGCGCCGTTGTGACTTCAAACGGTCGCTAAAGGAACCGTCGTAAGGGTCAAGGATGAAAAGTTGGCAGCTGTGTGCCTCTGCATTTCAACTTGCCTTTAGAGTAAGGGGGGGGGAGGTGTTACTTTGGAGTGAGTTAGATGGAGAAACGAAACTTCTACGATTTGGCTGAAGATTGTGAAAGCCTGAAACCCTTTCAAGGACTCTAGAACAGGTGTGGATTTGAAGCGGACCGTTCCCATAACAAAGTGAATTTGTTTCTATGGACTAAGTAAGACGTTGCGGGTTTGGCTGGGGAAAATTATTATTGTTTAAATCGATGAAGTGGTGTCTGGGAACCTCAGAGTTAGTTTTGCTTCGACAATAGAAAAGAGTGCAGAGAAGAGCAACCAAGATGATTAGGGGACTGGAGGCTAAAACATATAAGGAACGGTTGCTGGAATTGGGGATGTCTAGTTGAATGAAGAGAAGGACCAGGGGGGACAGGATAGCAGCCTTCCAGTATCTCAGGGGCTGCCCCAAAGAAGAGGGAGTCAAGCTATTCTCCAAAGCACCTGAAGGCAGGACAAGAAGCAACGGATGTAAACTCATCAAGGAGAGAAGCAACCTGTCAGAAATATCCTGACAGTTAGAACAATTAATCAGTGGAACAACCTGCCTCCAGAAGCTGTGAATGCTCCAACACTGGACGTTTTTAACAAGAGACTGGACAGCCATTTCTCTGAAATGGTATAGGGCCAGGGTAGGCAACCTTGGCTCTTTTATGACTTGTGGACTTCAACTCCCAGAATTCCTAAGCCAGCCGTTCTGAGGGGAAAGGGGGAGTTTCCAAGCTGAGCCATGCTGGCTCAGGAATGCTGGGAGTTGAAGTCCACCAGTCATAAAAGAGCCAAGGTTGCCTACTCCTGGTTTAGGGTTTGCTGCCTGAGCAGGGGGTTGGACTAGATGACTTCCAAGGTCCCTTCCAACTTTATTATTATTACTATTATTATTACTATTATTATTATTATTATTATTAATAATAATAATAATACCATGCAGTGAATTCAATAAACAATAAGATTTTCGGAGACAGAATGAACGTTTGTTTGGATTCTCAAGCTGGGTGTTGACAGCAAGTCAAAGACTCCCTGTCTGGGAGAAAAAGAAGGGAATTTGTGGAGTGGGATTAAAAAAAAAGTCAAGAGTTGCAAATCAATCCCCTTAGAGAGATGTTTTCAGTCTTTGATCTACATCAAGACCGCCCCTCACTAACCTGGCCGTTACTGTAGCAATCCAAAAGATCGTTGTTGATATAAGCCTGCAGAACCGTGTCCCGCTGTTCGCCCGGATGGGAAGTTGTCAAACGCTGCAAAAGAAACAAGAGACGTACCAGTGATCCTCTACGTAGGACCACAATTGAGCCCCACGTTTGTTAAGTGAGTTTTGCCCCAGTTTGTACGACCTTTCTTGCCGCAGCTGTTAAGTTAGTAACTTAGTTGTTAGGTCAATGCGGCTTAGACTATACTCAACGTCAGTACGATTCCGTTTTTCTGAAGGTAGCTAGGTTTTGTTATACTGTCTGTAAAATTAGGCAGACCTTGGTCACCCATTGATTGCATCATTAATTGTAATATATTGCTATGACTTCTTCCGTGTGGTTCTGTTTAGTTTTGTTCTACTTTCAGTGATGGCGAACCTTTTAGAGACCGAGTGCCCAAACTGCAACCCAAGACCCACTTATGCATCGTCAGGTGCCAGGTGGGTGTGGCCCATTGGCTGGGCATGGCCCATTGGGAGGGTGTGGCTGCGGGGGTAACCGCAGACTGGGTGGGACTATAAAGTTCAATCAATCAATTCCAACTTTGCAAGATCTTTTTTTTTCCCCGCGAGAAGTTGAAATTGACTGATTGATTGAACCTTTTTTTTTTTTTTTGCACACGGCAGCGGAGACCTAAAGCGAAAAGGTTTTGTAAAACCCAGCTGAAGCGATGGTGCACGTGCCCACAGAGAGGGCTCTGAGTGCCGCCTCTGGCACCCGTGCCATAGCTTCGCCACCGCTGTTCTATTTGAATGTTTAATTTATGTGTTGGCCTTTGGCTGTAATAATAAAGGGATGGATTGAGTCAATGTGGCTTTCCCGCCATCGGCTTTGCTTGCAAGAAGGTCGGAAAAGCTTGGCGGGCCGGGGAATTCTGGGAGTTGAAGTCCACAAGCCATCGCCAAGCTTGGACACCCCCGGATTTGTAGCGAGACTTACCCAACGCAAGGCCTGTAGCAAGAAAGCCTTGAGGCGGTCACTTCCGTCGATCAGGTCTTTCTTTAACTTCTCATAATCCAAAGATGGAAGGAGGGGGACCTCCTGCACTTTCCTGCACACGAAAAAAGGGCACCGTGAGAAATGCAACTAACTCTCTAAGTCCTAGAAAGTCGTACGGTTTTTTTATAAAGGAAGATAAGAGAACCTTTAGTATTGTCATTTTTTTACTATGAGCATACAGGCTCACATTAAAAATGAAATTCTGCTGCCTGCTCTCGAAGGAAAGTATATATCTACCCACACACATACATAACACACATATACACGTGGTATATATATACATACATACATACATACATACATACATATATACACATACACCCATACATATATATTTTAATCCAGGGGTCTTCAAACTTGGCCCTTTTATGACTGGTGGACTTCAACTCCCAGAATTCCTGAGGCGGCATGGCCCAGCTTGGAAACCTCTCCCTTTCCCCTCAGCATGGCTGGCTCAGGAATTCTGGGAGTTGAAGTCCATGCGTCATAAAAGAGCCAAGGTTGCCTATCCCTGGCCTAGTCCATTGTTTCTCCACCTCAGCAACTTTAAGATGAGTGGACTCCAACTCCCAGAATTCCTGAGCCAGCCACGCTGAGGGAAAAGGGAGAGGTTTCCAAGCTGAGCCATGCTGGCTGAGGAATTCTGGGAGTTGAAGTCCACGAGTCATGAAGGGGCCATAATTCCCCCACGCTGGCTCAGGAATTCTGGGAGTTGAAGTCCATGAACCATAAAAGAGCCAAGGTTGCCCACCCCTGCCCTAGGCCTAGGCCGCTTTATGACTCGTGGACTTCAACTCCCAGAATTCCTGAGCCAGCCATGCTGAGGGGAAAGGGAGAGGTCCACGAGTCATAAAAGAGCCAAGGTGGCCTACCCCTGAACTAGGGGTAATCTTTGATTTATGTCTAGAATTGAACCCAACATTTCCACATGGCTTTTCCAGCAAGCGGGCCTGACCTAGGGAGGATTTTAGGTAGGGATGGTTTTAACAGCAATTTTAATTGGAAACACAGCCGTCAATATTTGGTTTTTAATTCGGTTTTTATTGGGGTTTATATTTTTGGTGTTTTTGTATTTTTGTATTTGTGTATAGTATCTGTTTTTAAATATGCTGTGAACCGCCCTGAGTCCTATGGGAGAAGGGCGGTATATAAATTAAAATTATTATTATTATTATTAT
>NW_015394392.1:0-1882 GCF_001527695.2 Protobothrops mucrosquamatus
CCTTGCACCAAGTGGCAAAGTCCGAAGAGCTCAGTTGATGTACCACAGAATGCAAATGGAATTTGTTTCTTAATTGCAGGCCACAATCTAGCAGAATGCCCAATGCCTGAATTTATCCTGCATTCAGAACAACTCCCCCCTTTAGCTCTTGATATTCAAGGCTGCCAAGTTGAGGCTTTAAGAGTGTGGTGAACACACCCGGAGATTCTGATTTGTATGAAGGAAGGAACATGATGACACCAGTTGTACTGAGCACTGTAATTGTCAAACATGATAGACAGCAAATCTTGACACTTTAAGGAAAAACATAATTTGGAACATTTCCAGAAGGTTAGCTGTTCCAAAATCAACAGAGTCTTGTAGCATTTTTAAGATAAACACATTTATTCTGGTCTAGGTTTTCCGTGACAGCATCTACTTCATCAAATGCAAACACATTTGTCAGAAACTTTGCTTGTTTTTGCCACAACTTAGCAAATAATTCTGGTTCTATTCAGATAGCCTGCCTTGAATGATCTATGATTCACATCCCTGGCGGAATAAATATCTCTTTGTTTTCTAATCCTAGCTATGCCTTTGTATGAATTTATAAATACAGTTTTGATTAACCAAGGGCTGTACTTATTATAAACTTGAAAAGTCTATTTTCTATGACCTGAGAGTGAGGGTCCCTGAGCTGGGAACCATGTGTGTTTGCCTGGAGTGTGATGTGGTGAAATCTTCTGAATATTCCTCCTGATTTTCTGCATAGCTTCAATTTATTCCCTCTTGGGCTTTAAGCCTTCTCATTTTGTCAGGGGAGGCAGTGTTCCCAATCTCACGGGCAGCCTTCTTTAGACATTAAAAAGCTCATTAAAAGGCATCTCTCTCTCCTCCTCCACATGCATGCATAGTGTGTATACTGTGTATAATATGTTTATGCATGAAATATATCACAGCTGGCCAACCTTGGTTGATTGTGAAGCCAGGTATGGTTGGACTGAATTTGTATTTTGATGAGAGATTACCAGGCAATCCCATCAGGCAATTGAAAAAGTATCTGTCAGAACTGTCATCCTTCGCTCACTATGATTCCCTAAATGCCAGTCTGCCATATGTCATGGGGGGTGGCCGGAGAGGCAACTGTGGGAAGATGGGGGAAACCGAAAGTGATCTTCATGCAGTCCCGAGACATCCCAAGGGTGCAGACCTGGGAATGGAATGCAGTGCCCATCCATCTATCCAACTGTTGCAGGGACAGTTATCAAAACATCTTCTTCGAATGTGACTGGACAATGGGGAGATTATAGGGGGGTGGAATAAAGAAGGGAAAGTTAACTAGGGAATCTTCGCACACAAACTCTTAGATTTGGCTTTGCTACTGTAACCACTTGGCTGTTAGTAAAAGTAACATTTTCTCTATGAGTCAAATCGAGAGCATGTCTTTCCTAAGGAAAGGACCAAGATGGGCCAGGCCTGACAATGTCCTAGAAGCAGGTAATACCACGATTGTTACCAACAAGCCAACATGGACTTTCCCGTATGGTTACCAGGAGTTAAGTCAACCAGTCCGCTCCCACAGAGCGGGCCTCCTTAGGGTGCCGTCGGCCAGTCAATGCCGGCTGGCGACCCCCAGGGGGAGAGCCTTCTCTGTGGCAGCTGCTGCCCTCTGGAATGACCTACCCCCCGACCTACGTACAACTGCGGACCTGCGCCTCTTCCGCCGAGCCTTGAAAACCCATCTATTCCATGCGGCCGGCCTGGCATAGTTTTGATTGGGCTTTGCTAGGGGTTTTATATGGGGTATTTTAGAGCAGGCTTTTTATTCAATATTTATTGTGATTTTTATTATTGCCTGTTCACCGCCCTGAGTCCCGTAAGGGAGATAGGGCGGTATATAAAT
>NW_015394392.1:5723-6800 GCF_001527695.2 Protobothrops mucrosquamatus
CCCCCCCCCCCCCCCCCCCGCCACCCATGTGCACTATTATAGGGGAATCTTGCCTTTGAGACAATACTAGAGAATTCCTGCTTCCATTGAAGAAATTTGAAAAACAAAATCATCCAATTCCTCTGGCTGAACATTTCATGGAGAATTTTGATAGGCTTTTTATGCGCAGATCTACTTTCAGTTCACAGGTTATTGTTATCATCCATAAATTGCCAAGGATGTATGAAACCTAGAGTTTAGGAATGGTTTATAAACAATCCAAGCTGTATTACAAGAGGGCATATTGATTTACTAAAGCAATGTTTAATTAGGCAACCTGTTATGATAATAATTTATGAACACAGTCTTTGTTTTGTACACATTTAATGTACCAGCGCAACAATGTCTATGCACATATGGGCATGCATTGTTACGAGACATACTGTTACATCAATTTACATCAGCTTTTAGGGCTATTTTGTGTGACTGTTTACACCAGGGGTCTTCAAACTTGGCCCTTTTATGACTTGTGGACTTCAACTCCCAGAATTCCTCAGTCAGCATTGTCTCTCCTTGCATTGAGCCCAGTTATCCTGAGAGTTCCTCCATTAGAAGAACAAATCCAGGTGAGCATCATCTGGTTGTGACTGCTTGCTTTTCACCTTAGCTTTTTACCAAGCTAAAGTTACTGCTATGCAGTTGTCATTGTCACCTGCAATTGGAAAAGGCTGGAGAATGTGGACAAAGCAAGGAGCAAGGAGGAAAAGAAAGCTAAAAAGGCAAATGGGACATCTTGCTTTTAACATTCAGATTGTATGAACTGGATTGCACTTGCTAGTTTACATCCTGCACTGACGCCACCATGCACATCTCTCTCTCTCTCTCTCTCTCTCTCTCTCTCTCTCTCTCTCTCTCTCTCTCTCTCTCTCTCTCTCTCTCTCTCTCTCTCTCTCTCTCTCTCTCTCTCTCTCTCTCTCTCTCTCTCTCTGTGTGTGTGTGTGTGAGTTTCTGTCTCTCTCTCCTATATATCGTAAACTTTAAGCTTCTTAGTTTGTTTGTCCTTAGAGGTTTGATACCAAAGTGTTGCCAATCTTCCAT
>NW_015394392.1:7046-12171 GCF_001527695.2 Protobothrops mucrosquamatus
TCTCTCTCTCTCTCTCTCTCTCTCTCTCTCTCTCTCTCTCTCTCTCTCTCTCTCTCTCTCTCTCTCTCTCTCTCTCTCTCTCTCTCTCTGTGTGTGTGTGTGTGAGTTTCTGTCTCTCTCTCCTATATATCGTAAACTTTAAGCTTCTTAGTTTGTTTGTCCTTAGAGGTTTGATACCAAAGTGTTGCCAATCTTCCATAAATTTCATTTCCAGCCATGATATTAGGAATAGATACTTTTGGAAAATGGTTCTGAAAAAGTGGTTTGTACCATGACAAGCATAAATGCAACTCTTTGTGGCCAATCAAGCATACATAAATTTCTTCTACCCCCCTCAGGAAGGTAGGTCTTAAAAGAGTTGCATCAAACTTTACTGAGTTTATTAAATTTGTTTTTTATTTGAAATTATGTCTATGTGAGCATTGGATATTTTTTTTGCTCGTTTCCCCACTAAATAAGGTTCCTTTTTCTATTTGGATTTTTAAATATGGTGTTTTAAATTTCTGACTGATGCAAAAATGTAAAACCACATAACTAATTTTCCTTTTCTAAGGAAATTCAGCTTCAGAGATCTGTGTTTTCTGGGCTTCAAGCCATAAAACTCCAAAGCATCTTTCCTAGAACTGGCAATGAGGCAAAGGCCTTCTCTTAGCAACTCTGAAGACTTGGGTATTAATGCAAAAATTAGTCTGAACTGGAAGCTTATCAGTCACTTGGAGGAGAAGGAGAAGGCAGAGACCTATCAATAGGAAAAGTCATTCTTCTCCATAGATTCATAACAAATCCAGTCTTTTCAATGTGAGGTTTTAGAGAGGAAGATTGGAAAGAGGTATATTCTAAACCCTATAAAAAAGGAGAATAAACAAATAGGACTCATCTAAGAACAAAAAGCTCATTGGGAGACAATAAGCATCTCAGGTCCTTATAGTTCACCCAAATTACAGTGATCGAGGCAGGAGATGTACAAAACAGCCAAAAGTGAAGTGTTAATATCTCAAAACAAATCAACAAACCATTCTGTACAGAACACTATAATACAATCTTCATTCAGGTATGGAAGCTGATATGATTAAGATTGTTAGAACTTCAGAGACTTCTGGTTTTGCGGCGTAGCGCACGGCCGAGGAATTGGAGAGCTCTGCACCCTACGGCTAGTTTCGCCCTGCCAGGGGACCCTAATGGGTCTAAAGTTGCCCCAGCGATTATAAACACACTGAGCTGCATTTTAAAGTTAAAAACTGTTTGCAGTCTTTGGCCTTTGGTTAATCTTCTAAAGGGGAAGTTACTGGAAACACTTTGAACTAAACACTTTGGCTAAACACTTTGGACTGAAATCTTGGCTGGCTGATAATTATAAGAGCCCTGAAAAGAAGAACTGTTTTCAGTGGTTCTTTGATAATTGGAAACATATTGGATTACAAAAACCATATACAAAGATAAGAACTACACAAGATTTGGTTGTTTGGATTTTAAGATGGGCTGGTTTGATAAAACTAATTAAAGAGACTATGGTACCAATGAAAAACTACTTAGAGGAGGGAGACAAAATGGATGTTGTATATTTATCTAAAAGTGGCAGAAAACCACACCTAACACTTCCTGCTGAAGACCCCAGCATGGAACATCAGAGATCTGCAGGAACAATGACTCAAGACAAAGCAAATACATTCCAGGAGAAAATATTTGCAATGCTGAGAAAGATTGAAATGACAATTGTCTTAAATCATGATGAGATTAAAAATAACTTTGATAACATAAATGAACATATCTCTAGCCTAAACTCACAATTAAACAACCTCAAAAACTGACGATAAAGAATGAATAAATAAATCAGACAATAGAATACAAATCAGAGGAAAATGACATAAATATTGAAGCTACAAATGAAGAGAACTACAACTTAATACAAACAAAAGAAAATCCGCAAAATTTTGCTACAATAAAGGAAATAAAAAAGATGTTTTACCTTCCAGGATTTCAAAACAAACTTCAGGACAAAAAAGATTTAATAAAATGGATTAGAGAGCTGTCAGGAGAATCATTAAAGCGTGGGAGACAAAAAATGAATATTCTACTTAATTTGTCTTTTTTATCCCCAACAATATCTACAAAAATACAACCTAGCAAGCTAAACCTACTGATTTGGAAAGCGACCTGACAAAAGAAGAAGATTAGAATTAGATTTAAGAGATGTGATTCAACTTACCAGATGGAATACTATATGACTAAACACTTGTTTGAATACAGTTAAAAATATAACATAAGGTTTGAGTATAAAAAGGCCTTATAGTAAGATTGCTAGATGGTGTACTATATGATTAAATACTTGTTTGAACATGGTTAAAAGAATAGATAAAGCTTGGTCATAAAGGGCCCTATAGTAAGAGGGATAAGATATATAAGTAGTATAATAATTTTATAATATATGAAATGTAAAAATATTGAGACGGTGTATTTGAATGAAAAGTTTGGATATTCAAAGGTAATGAATTTTGAGAAAATTATGACTGATAAGAATAGTTTCAATACTGAGAGGAAGTCAAGCTTAAATAAGAATTTTGAAAACAGGACATATAATGACTTAATAAGGTGACTTTCTATAAATACAATTGAAACATAAGCTGATTAGAAAAGATGTTATATGTTGATGTTGTTATATGTATAAATACTAGAAAACTGTTTATACCCAACTCTGTATGTATTGAAAGTATTAAGAATTATATTTGTTTAATATAGACAAAATGAGAATATTACTAGAAGAAGAGAGGATCAAGGAAATATATTATCAACTAACATATTGATCAATTATAGAAATTAATTATTATTGATTGTTTTTAAGTATATGAACCCAGACAACACATTGTTCAGTAAGCACTAAAGATTGTTGTTGTAAAAAATTAATAAAATATATTTAAAAAAAAGATTGTTAGGACTTCAAAATGCAGACTAGTTACTGTTTTTATATCTTTAATAATGGTGTCATCTGCAGGTTACACTGTTTATTTTGGTATGAAATCTGGAGAACCAGCTGCTACTGGTATAAGACTCAAGAGCTGAACAGGCCCAGACTCCTTTGATATTTGCAGCAAGAACAGATTAAGACCAATTGGCAGTTCCAATCCTCTGCCCAGACAAATAGTCTGGTGGACAAGAGCTATGGGTGGGCGACTGCTACAAGATGTGGGCACGTGGGTGCCACTGTTGAGTGCTACAGAATGCTGGCAGGACTATGGACAGATACTACAAAGTACAGGCTGGCAGGTGAGTGCTGCAGGCAAGTGCTATGGAATACAGACTGATGAGCACTCTGGCTGAGTGCTACATACTATGGGAGGGCGGATGGGTTTCTCGGGAGAAAAGAAAAGTGGGAATGGAAGCCCCTTACAGGAGTGAGTTACAACCTCCATCAACTTTGCTTAAGGGAAGACAGCAGGGAAGGTTACACATGGCAATCACAAGAGTGGGAAACACTGTTTCCATTATAACTGTGAGCTGGTGCCAAATGCCCAATTTGTGATCATGTGACCATGGGGACAATGCATCAGTCACAACATCGAGACTGATCATAAGGCCTTCTTGTTCAGTGCTATTGTAACTTTGAATGGTTGCTGAATGAGTGGTTGTAACTCAAGGACTACCAATATTTATTTTGCTTACTGGTTAAACCAGGGCTGATTTGAAGTTTTTTTTCTTTGATGAGTTGGCTACTCTATTCCTTCCTTGCCCGGAGACTAAAACATATGAAGTACGGCTGCAGGACTTGGGTTTGGCTAGTCTAAAGAAAAGAAGAAATAGGGAAGACATGATAGCAGCATTCCAGTATTTCAGGGGCTGCCACCAAGAAGAGTGGGTCACGTTATTCTCCAAAGCACCAGAGGGCAGGACGAGAAACAATGGTTGGAAACTGATCAAAGAGAGAAGCAACCTGGAATTAAAAAGAAACTTCCTGACAGTAAGGACAATTAACCAGTGGAACAGCTTGCCTCCAGAAATCGTGGGTGCTCCATTACTGGATATTTTTAAGAAGAGGCTAGACAGTCACTTGTCTGAGATGGTATAGGTTCTCCTGCTTGAGCAGGGACTGGACTAGAAGACCTCCAAGGTCCCTTCCAGCTCTGTTCTATTCTATTCTATTCTATTCTATTCTATTCTATTCTATTCTATTCTATTCTATTCTATTCTATTCTATTCTAGATTTTCTCACTCTTATTTATGTGCTTTCCAGTGGACATATAAGCTAGCAAAAAAATGGACAAGTTTGGTAATAACATAGCACTATTGAAATTACTCTGAGTAACCTCCTATCCTGCCATTAATAATATAGCCTTAGGAATCTGGTTAAAATGGAGTTATATCAGATTTAGGATGAATTCTGAAATTCTTGGGGCTATTTAGGTTTTAATTTTAATTTACTGTTGATGTTTTATTGTCACATTTTACAATTAAACACCTCCTAAAACTTTATGATTAGGCAAGGACAAAGCATGCATTATAAATAATTGTTCTTGTTAGCAAGAAGTTGACCATTTCAGCTTGCAGCTCCAGCAGCTTTCAACCCCTTTTTATTGGCCCTCTTTGGGGCTCTTTCTGACCTCCCTGTCCAGTTTGATAGTGTGTTTGCTGAAAATCTGCTACATGATCTCTTTTTAGCTGGCAATAGGAAACCTGTGAACATGTGGGGTCAGTCTTTAAATAGAAAAAAATCCAGCATTCCCTATTAGACTCCATGAGGAAAACAAAACATTTTAGTTTTGCCTCTGTGCTTGGTGCAGTCCTGCCCATTTTGCATCATCTTGAGTGTGGCCTCCAGGCACCAAAGGATTATCCATTCCCTGTAATTAGGGAGATCATAGAGTGGGAAGAGACCTTGAAGGCTTTCTGGTCCAATCCTCAAACCATCCCAGACAACTATCTAATTTTTTTTTGTTTGAAAACCTCTATTGATGGAGCACCTATGATTCCAAGAACCGGGCTGTTCCACTACTTAATAGCTCTGATGGTCAGGATCTGTCTCTGTAAAATTTCCATTTAGTGGTTTTTGTGCTACCATCCAGCACTGTGGAGAACAAATCACTAACCCTTCATATGTTGGAAGACTGCTCTTCCATTTCCTTTTAGCTTCAGT
>NW_015394393.1:0-1781 GCF_001527695.2 Protobothrops mucrosquamatus
AGGCAAACCATTTGGATTATAGTGAAGTGGAAGAAACGAGAAAATTAAAAGGTGGCGGATTTCTTCTGCCCTGCAAGTCAATGAAATGACTCTTAACTTTTTCCAAAATAGATACGATTTCCAAAAACAACAAATCATAAAGCGCAGGAATAGGTAGGTGGCTGGAGAATTCTGGGAGTTGAAGTCCACCCATCTTCAAGTCGCCCAGGTTGGGAAACACAGCATCAGCACCTTGAGTTGTGAGAGTAGAAGGAAGGCCTTTGTGTCATCAGCCTGCACGTGTTGTTTTGGCATCACTGCAGTCTGCTACAGAGGCATTGTGAGCGACTTGGCCAATCACCAGGAGACGGTGAGTTCTAGTCTTGCATTAGGTATGAAAGCCAACTGGATGACTTTGGGCCAATCACCAGGAGACGGGGAGTTCTAGTCTTGCCTTGGGCACAAAACCCTGCTGTCTGATTTTGGACTAATTACCAGAATACAGTGAGGTCTAGTCCCCCCTTAGGCATGAAAGCTGACTGGGTGACCAGGAGATGGGGAGTTCTAGTCTTGCCTTGGGTACGAAAGCCAGCTGGGTGAATTTGGGCCAGTCTCTCTCTTTCTCAGCCCAACCCACCTCACAAGGTGGTTGTGCTGGGGAAAATAGGAGGAGGAAGGCGTATCAGATACGGCCACCACCGTGGGTTATTTATAAAAATAAATAAAAATAAAAAAGCCTACCCCATAGACCCAGCCCCTTGCACCTATGTTAATTTCAAAGGATGGTGCGAGGGGGGCAGTTAAGAGACTTTGGGCCACCAAGGCAGGAAAGTGAAAGGGGGAACCCAGCCGAAGAAACCCTCGTTTGTTCTGATTTGAATTCAGGATAGAAAAATCAGAGGGAGAAAGGGAGAAAACCGCTGCAGCCCGGGCAGAGGAAGAACAAGCGTAGCGGGACCGTTCAGATGATTTTCCCCTTCGTCTGGATCCTGGCTTTCCTGCCACAGCTGCCCAGTTAAAGGAGGAGGAGGAGGAGGAGGGTAACAATACCTACTCCGTCCTTACCTACTCCGTCCTTGCTTGGGCTGGGCAGAGGGGGAGGGAAAGGCTTGGAGGGATCTTGACGTGCTAAATATTGCCTGGCTTTCGCTGGGGAGGGGGCTGCGCTTTCCACACCCACTCAAGAAACGGGAGGTGGGCCGGGCCGGGCGCGTCCGCGGGCGCCTGGGCTGCGCGCTCGGGCTGGCCAGCTCCGCTGAGCGAAGGTGAGGCTTTGGCAAAGGGGCGGTGGGCGGCGATCGGGAGGAGAGGGAGGGGGCGAGACCCTCTGGGGCGATCCGGGGAAAATCCGAGACTCGGAAAGCCGCTCCCCTCCCGACGGCCAATCTCATCCCGAAGGAAGGAAGGAAGGAAGGAAGGAAGGAAGGAAGGAAGGAAGGAAGGAAGGAAGGAAGGAAGGAAGGAAGGAAGGAAGGACCCACGGCGGCTCCCCGTCCCGAGTGGGGCGGTGCCACAGGCGATCTTAGTCCCATGCCTGGAGTTCCGCAGGGCTCCTGCGCCCCCCGAAGGAAACGCTCTCGGAGCCCCAGCTGAAGCGGTAAGGGGGTCTGGATGGGGCTAGGGACGGGGTCCGGGGAGGCTGGGGAGCTGGCAGCAACCTGTAGGCGCAAGGAGCAACCCCCCCCTCGCCCGCCAGGGAAGCCCCCGTTGGCAGGTCCCATTTGTCTGGGCGGGGAAAGGGCGCGGGGGGGGGGTAACTCAAGCCAGGCGGGGCATCATCTGCTTCAGGAGAAGCGGGGGGG
>NW_015394393.1:5657-6700 GCF_001527695.2 Protobothrops mucrosquamatus
GGGTGGGGGGGGGGGAAAGCTAAGCGGTGGAGAAATTCGCACTCCAGTTTTGAAGTCGGAATTGTACATGCACCAAGCCTCAGTGTTGGCCTTCCTTCCCCTCTCTTTGACAGGCGTCTCCCCTCCTTTTCCCTCACTCGCGTTGAATCCGTTTCTGGGTCAAAATCCAAAGGTAAGGATGGAGTAGAACCCGGGTCTGGGTGGGTAGAGGCTGCCTGAACGACTGGCGTCCTTACGAAAGAGCGCGCCCGTTTTAGTTTCAGGAGGTCGCGATTGCTGGACAGCTCCCGTCCTTTATTCCCGCTGGCTAACCCGCCCCGAACAAGCTGCCTTGCCTTCCCATCCCATAATAAAGGGTTGGAAAGTTGGTCGTGAAGACGATACCCCGATAACCCGAGTCAGGGTCGGTGCTCGGCAGCAGATCCAGGAAGGTCCAGCCGAAGGAACAGGTTTCTTCTGACCGTGTGAATAATATTGGAGCCCGTGCTGTAGAAACGTGTCAGTGTATTTGTGTGCATTTGGACCGCTGGTGGCCTCATTCAGTCGAGTAAACAGGCCGTGTTTAGCCCCACCCTCCTCCCCTCGTGGATTTTCCCTCCGGGGTCCTCACCCGAAGCGTTTCCCTCATGAAGATCCGTGTTTCCTAAACGTTTAATCAGTAGAATAGTTGCTTAGATAAATTTTCCTGCCCTGGCTGGTATTTGGGTGGCATTTAAAGACTGGAAAGGAAAAAGGAAAATAGAAAGGAAAGGAAAAGGGAAGAGGAAAGAAGAAAGAGGAAAGAGGAAAGAGAAAGAAAGGAAAGGAAAGGAAAGAGGAAGGAAAGGAAAGGAAAGAGGAAGGAAAGGAAAGGAAAGGAAAGGAAAGGAGAGGAAGGAAAGGAAAGGAAAGGAAAGGAAAGAGGAAGGAAAGGAAAGGAGAGGAAGGAAAGGAAAGGAAAGGAAAGAGGAAGGAAAGGAAAGGAAAGGAAAGGAAAGGAAAAAAATATTGGTGGGTCTGGCTGCTGATTTTGGGAGCAAAATAGTTTCTGCATCAGTGAACCT
>NW_015394393.1:9566-12169 GCF_001527695.2 Protobothrops mucrosquamatus
GAGAGAGAGAGAGAGAGAGAGAGAGAGAGAGAGAGAGAGAGAGAGAGAGAGCGCTAAAGTCACCCAGCCATCTTTGGAGCCCAAGGCGGAACTAAAATTCACCATCTCCTGTTGAGTGGTCCAAAGTCACCCAACCACCTTTGATGCCCAAGGTGGGACTAAATCTCATTGTCTCCTGCTGATTGGCCCCAAAGTCACCCAGCTGGCTTTGACACCTAAGGCAGAACTCGAACTCATCTGGTGCCTTCACCAAGGGACCAAACTGACTCTCAAGTAGCCAATTCCAGGCAGCGATGCAGGCTGCACACACCCCAATGGCTAAAACCTCAGTTGTGAAACGAAACGCACACACACACACACACACACACACACACACACACACACACCCTTTTAGGCTTGGCCCTCCAGAATCTGAAAAGTGAAAACCTGGCTTCTCCCGGCGGGGGGTTCCAGAGCAGATGGGGCCCTTGGCTTCCTCTCCTGCTTCAAGCGGAGCTAATTTGCAGAAGGCAGGAGGCGCAAAGCAGCACGTTTCCTGCCTCGGCAGAGACGCCAGGACGATTTCAGCATTTCTCTCCTCCTTTCCACAGCCGTTATCCGAAGCGGGCTGCTGTCTCGGGGATAACGCAGTCGGGACGCAGCGATCTGGCAAGCATCAAACGCTTAGTCGCTTTTCAGCACGGAGAGCGAGTTGACGTGAATCGGCAGGGGTGGTAAATTGGGCAGCCGGTCCCCTTTCTGCATTCTTACAGCAGGAGTTTATTTCATTTTTTATTTCATTTTTATTTTATTTATTTTACTACTACTACTACTACTACTACTACTACTACTACTACTACTACAACTACTACTACTACTACTAATGCTACAAAAAACTGCGCTACTCGGAACATCTTACATTTTAAGGAGGTACCTGGTTGATGCTGGCAACAACCCATGTCAACCATCAGCGCCAGTCAATTTGAATGTTCAGTTGACTGAGTTTCACGTCTAATGAATAATATGAATATTAATAATATTAATATTAATAATAATATTATTAACATGAATAATAATAATAATAATAATAATAATAATAATAATAATAATAATAATAATAATAATAATAATAAATAAGTTGGAAGGGACCTTGGAGGTCATCTAGTCCAACCCCCTGCTCAGGCAGGAAACCCTATACCATTTCAGACAAATGGCCGTCCAGTCTCTTCTTAAAAACTTCCAGTGTTGGAGCATTCACGGCTTCTGGAGGCAGGTTGTTCCACTGGTTAATTTTTCTAAGTGTCAGGAAGTTTCTCCTTAGTTCCAGGTTGCTTCTCTCCTTGATCAGTTTCCACCCGTTGCTTCTTGTCCTGCTTTCAGGCGCTTTGGAGAATAGCTTGACTCCCTCTTCTTTGGGGCAGCCCCTGAGATATTGGAACACTGCTATCCTGTCCCCCCTCGTCCTTCTCTTCGTTAAACTAGACATACCCAATTCCAGCAGCCGTTCCTTATATGTTTTAGCCTCCAGTCCCCTTTGTTGCTCTTCTCTGCCCTCTTTCTAAGAGAGAGAGACAGAGAAAGATTTGCCTGGGTTGACAATCCAGCTTCGCACAAGGAATCTTATCAGTCCTCACCTGTCAAATCCTACCTGCCCATTCATGTTTCTGCCAGTCACTTAGTGCAGTTGCATGCCATTTATTCAAACCTTGAAGGACTGCAGGACGTTCCCGACTTACAGCCATTCATTTAGTGACCGTTTGAAGTTACAACGGCATTTAAAAAAGTGATCTATGACTTTTTCCCCACACATATAACCACTGCAGCATCCCCAGGGTCACATGATCAAAATTTGGTCGCTCGGCAACTGACACATATTTATGATGGTCACAGCGTCCCGGGGTCACGTGATCCCCTTTTGCGACCTTCTGACAAGCGAAGTCGATGGGGGAAGCCAGATTCACTTAACAACCGTGTTACTCATTTAACAACTGCGCTGTGGTGATTCACTTAACCACCGGGGCAAGAAAAGTTGTAAAATGGGGCCAAATTCACTTAAACTGCCCCACTTAGCAACAGAAATTCTGGTCTCAGTTGTGACCATAAGTTGAGGACTTCCTGTACTTAAGTCATTCAGTCAAATCTTGAAGGACTACAGCAGACATGTCAAACACAATTTTGTGGTGGCCGTCTATGCTGAAATGCATTCAGTCTTAGCTCCACAAGGCCGTCTAGAAACAGCAAGGAACCAGCCCCTGCTGCGTCGGCCCCGCCCCCTGGGTGCCTGCTGGGGAGGGGTCACCCTTTGTGAGGAATGAAGAAATGCACCATGCCTTGGCGCTTGCCCCGGTCCCCCCCCCTTCTGCCAGAGACCCTCAGATCTGTCCCACTCCTGCCCAGGCCCCCACAGGCACCCTTGACGCAAATGGTGTAGAGCTGGCCACGCCCACCCAGTAGGCCACACCCACTCCATCCACACCCACCCAGTAGGCCGCACCCCCCCTGGCCACCCCCCCCCCCAGGGCAACCACAATGCTGATGCAGCCCTCAATGAAATTGAGTTTGACACCCCTGGATTACAGCAAAACCACGAAACAAAAGCATGAATGCAGTGAAGCTATTTGACC
>NW_015394394.1:0-1181 GCF_001527695.2 Protobothrops mucrosquamatus
AGGGCCTTCTCTGTGGGAGCTCCCACCCTCTGGAACGAACTGCCCCCAGAGATCAGGGTGATTCCTGATCTCCCTTCCTTCCGCCGCGCCCTCAAGACGTGGTTGTTCCAGCAAGCGGGACTGGCCTAGGGGATTTTATAGGGGTTTTAATTACTTTTAATTGGACATTCTCAAATATTTCATTTTAATTAAATTTTAATTAGGTGTAATATTATGTATGTTAGCTTTTTATCATTTGTCAGCCGCCCTGAGTCCGAAAGGAGAAGGGCGGGATATAAATGCAATTAATAATAATAATAATAATAATAATTGTCCTGTGGTGAATTATCCATGGCAAGTTGGCTGTGGCAAATTGTCATAGACCCTCCTGGCTGATAATCTAGTTCTCATGTGGCACTTGCAACAACTTAAGCTTGAAACTCCTATTGTACTACTATATACCATGTCTGAATATGAAGAACATAGAAGAGAACTGGAAACACCTTTCTGCCAGTGACCACTTTGTTTGATTTGGGTTTCCAATAGTTTGAGATGGTTAGGAATTGAGTTATTTTAGCTTGTTTTAATAGATCTTATTTCATTTTCTTGATTTTACTGCATCAACACTTGAAAATAATTCAAAAACTAAACATAAATAATAAGTGCACCTACCCTTCTCATACGCAGCTCTTCTACTGCCTCCAGAAATGTTGTTTTAAAATCTAGTAACTGAATAGAAAGCAATGCTTCCGAGGAGTTTTGTAAGGAATACGCTGCTATTTCTTTATCTAAATCTTCATCCATTTAACCTATGGAATCTAAAAAGAAGTTTTTTATTACTTAATGTAATATTAATATTATTAGAGACAATGTTTGACCAAGTCCCACACTCCTGGATTAGTTGGTGCAGAAAGAATAAAGGCAGAGAAAAAGGGAAGCTCTTGCTGTTGTGTTCTTTGTATTCCCCCCCCTTAATCCCCTATGCATATCCTGATCACCCATTAAGGGTGATTGCCCTTCACCATTGATCGCCCATTAAGGGTGATTGCCCTTCGCCATTGATCGCCCATTAAGGGTGATTGCCCTTCTCCATCTGCATACAGTTTCATGCCCGTTGCTGGTTGGCTAACTAGCAACAGGGTCTTGCCAGCCAATGGAATTGTGTGATTACAAGCCAGGGGAATCCCATAAAAGAGGGCTCC
>NW_015394394.1:4734-8080 GCF_001527695.2 Protobothrops mucrosquamatus
ATGCCCGTTGCTGGTTGGCTAACTAGCAACAGGGTCTTGCCAGCCAATGGAATTGTGTGATTACAAGCCAGGGGAATCCCATAAAAGAGGGCTCCCCTGGCCCAGAGAGCCAGTCCGGATTTACCTTATGCCTTGCCAATAAACCAAGAGCTGACTGTCACTCGACTCGTGTCTTACTGCCTGCGCGATCTAACACTTGCTGTCCCCTTGATTTCAAACCTTGAATGACATTAACTAATGTGCCCAGGTTTATGCTTGTTATTCAGATCAAAGAGTACATTTGTCTTTAAATACTGAGGCTTCTCATATAAAAGTGGCCAGAGCCAGAAAAAAAGCATATATTTGAGTGAAATATATGTGAAACAAAAGTAGAAACAGATCCTGGGTGACAATGAAGTATGTGGATGGTAACAAATATACACCAACCTACAGTAAAAACTGAGTTTGAGGCAAATGTGCCTCTAATTTGAAGACCAACTTGCCAGTCTCCAAACCCAACACCATGACTATACCAAGTGTTTCATCAACAAGTGCTAAATACTGTATTAAGGTCTTCTTTCTTGTTTGGCAGATGATACAATGCCCTGAACTTTCTAGAGCACTGAGCACAAGATTCCAGACACATTCTGGAGAGAGAGAAGTTCCCTGAGGATGAACTCCAGCATGAGCCCAAAAGCTTGGAAGAATAAACCATTAGTCCCGGTGATCGACTCAAGATTGGATCCTGCATACATGAAACAGTTCAGTCTTCATCAACATAGATGTCAAATTAATGAGACCTCAAACACATATATTTAGAAGTTGTTTTCATGTCTCAGATTTTAACAGAACAGAATATTTAACAGAATAACAGAGTTGGAAGGGACTTTGGAGGTCTTCTAGTCCAACCCCTTTCTCAAGCAGGAGACCCTATACCATTTCAGACAAATCTCTTCTTAACAACCTCCAGTGATGGAGCACCCACAACTTCTGAAGGCAAGTCATTCCACTAATTAATTGTTCTAACTGTCAGACAATTTCTCCTTATTTCTAGGTTGGTTCTCTATTGTTTTCATCCATTGCTTCTCGTTCTGCCTCCATATATAAACAACACTAAGCCAGTACTCCTTCCTGCTGACCAATTGGCATACACTAAAACTGAGAGTTAATGCCCTCTGCTCCTTTCACTCTTTTACATTTATTATATTTGTGGGGTTCTCAGGTAAAGAAAAAAGTCAACCCTCCCCAAAGCAGCCATGTAATTTATCTAAAACAAAGCCACTTCTTAGAATAATCAGAAAGCTATAGGGGAATGGTGACAAGAGGCGTAGCATCTTTGATTTATAAACAGGAAATAGGAAAACTATCCCACAACTTCAGAGGAAACAGGGAAAAAATGAATTTCTTGTTGAAGCTCTATGTGGAATTTAGCACCAACCTTGCATGTAGAAAGATCCATAATCAAATCAACCATGATTTGATATGCTTATCTGCCTGAAATGTTGACCGGTTTTAGAAGGTACCTTACCAGCTATTAAAAATTGTACAATAGCCATAGTATGTAGGTATAAATATGAAATACAGGATGTAAGTATAAAATTACATAAGTCAAAGAAGTTTATTTTAAATCATTGGTACTTTTATATGTAAGAAAGGCTTAAAATTGAAATATTTTAAGAATTTGCTGATAATGCTGATAATCTTGTGTGAGATACTTCCTTTCAGTAAATCACTTCTTCCACCTTAATTTTTCCACTCATTAACATATTGAATGAAGCTTTTATTTTGTGTCCTACCGAAGTCTGACGAATATAGAGCTTGGATAGATACAAACAGCAGTGTTTGTAGTTTGATCAGTTGATCTCCTCCCTTAGAAAGTCACACCATTTCTCTATGGTGGCATTCCAGCCCATTAAATTGTTTTTTGTTTGTAGAAGACTTTTGGGTTATGGGAGACTGATCTTGATATTGAATTCTAGAGCACTACTATAGAATTTTTTTTTTAATATAATGTATCTATGGATCAGTATTAATCTGGTTTTTCCTTTAGGTCTGCATTTTTCTACAGTGTAGTCAATAGTATTATTGCACTTGTCTAGATACTGAATTCACACATCATGCTCAGCCAAAGTTTCTTCAGTTATGATATATGACTAAAGTACAATTGATGGGTTCACACAATATGCTAAACCATACTTTATAAACTGCAGGAACTGCATTCATGAAATGCATTAAGCCAAACACAAACAAGTCAAATTATAGTTCAATGTGATTGCAAACATAGCTACTATTAGCTGCCTTCGATATTTCAGTGAAAACTGGGCAAATATTTTTAAAACAAATTAATTGCTCAGGAAACAAAATTTAGCATAAAAAGTAGCTATATTTTAGATTAAATAACCCAACTTTATTTGGAAATCAAATAATCATTTACCTTTCCCTGAGCTGATAGTCTATTATATACCTGACATATAAAGTTATTTCAATAATGTAATCTCAATGTTCTGCAATAAAAATCTATATTTAGTTTTACAAAGTATCAATTCACAATATTATCATCTGATTTTAATCAAATATTATGAGCAAAGTGCTTTGTACCTATGCAGAAAAACGTTATAGCTTTTAGTAAGTTAACCAATAATAGAAATATCACTAATCAGATGTATTCTAAACTTTCCAAAGCAATGGAATAATGCCTTCTGAAAGCAAAACAGTTAAAAGAGAGTCACCTAAAAGCAAAGTAGGTGGCAAACAAGTCTAATAAATAAATACAAGCTAAAATTGATTGGTGTGAAATACCCACATTCAGTGCCCTTTGATCATATTAAATAAATGATTTGTTTTATTATGTTTGTAATAAAGAATGCTTTTCTGTAAGTTATCTGAATTGCTGACATTATTTTGTATAAAAATATAGCAAAAGGGGCAGTTATGAAAGAAAACATTTTAATATAGCTGTAAAAATATATAATTTTTAAAAGGAAAATGTCTGTTATAGTTTTAAACAATCATTTTCTTGTCACAATATTTCATTTTACATGAATATAGCAAAAGAAAAAAGAAAAAAAGGATTAAAATCCTGCACTGAAATATCCATTGAATGTATTCTTTTATTACTGATTTTCAGTTTAGCCAATAGTTCATGGTAAAAGTTTCCTTTTTACAATGAAAATGCGTTATAAAAATATGTTTTTACCACACCCATAAGTACTGCGTTTGTTTTCATGTATTTGAACAACACTTATTAAAAATTACATATTAAATAATCTGCACTAGAAAGTAAAGCAGTAAGTCTGATAGGGGTCAAGGTAATAACACAGGATGGACAAATTATACTGTCATTTCACTTAAATTATTTAAGTTATTT
>NW_015394394.1:10879-12168 GCF_001527695.2 Protobothrops mucrosquamatus
GTGTGGTTGCGCAGCAATTCCCTCGGCACCTGGAGGAAACAGTCTATCTGGACCCGCTCCAGTCGGGCTTCAGGCCGGGTTACAGCACGGAAACGGCATTGGTCACGCTGGTAAATGATCTCTGGAGGGCCCGGGACAGGGGTCATTCCTCTGTCCTAGTTCTTTTGGACCTCTCAGCGGCTTTTGATACCGTGGACCATGGTATCATGCTGCGGCGTTTGGGTGAGTTGGGAGTGGGAGGCACTGTTATGTGGTGGTTCTCCTCCTTCCTCACCGACCGTACGCAGTCTGTATTGGCAGGGGGACAGAGGTCAACCCCAAGGCCCCTAACTTGTGGGGTGCCACAAGGGTCGGTCCTCTCTCCCCTTTTGTTCAATATTTATGTGAAGCCGCTGGGGGAGATCATTCGTGGCTTCGGGGTGGATTTCCATCAGTACGCTGATGATACTCAGCTGTACATTTCCACCCCAGGCCACCCCAACGACGCCCTTGACGTGATGGCCCATTGCCTGGAGGCCGTAAGGGTCTGGATGGGGAGGAACAGACTCAGGCTCAACCCTTCCAAGACCGAGTGGCTGTGGCTGCCGGCGCCTCGGCATAGTCAGCTGACTCCATCGCTGACTATAGGGGGCAAAATTCTGGCTCCCTCGGAGAGGGTACGCAACCTGGGGGTCCTCCTGGACCCACGGCTGACACTGGAAGACCAGTTGTCGGCCGTGACCAGGGGGGCGTTTTATCAGGTATGCCTGATTTACCAGTTGCGGCCTTTTCTGGACCGGGACGCCTTGCGCACAGTCACCCATGCCCTCGTCACCTCCCGCCTGGACTACTGTAATGCTCTCTACATGGGGCTTCCCTTGAGCACTCGGAGGCTCCAGCTAGTCCAGAATGCGGCCGCGCGGGCGGTGTTGGGAGGGACTCGCTCCCATGTAACACCGTTGCTGCGCAAGCTGCACTGGCTGCCGGTGGCTTTCCGGGTGCGCTTCAAGGTGTTGGTTATCACCTTTAAAGCGCTCCATGGCATCGGACCTGGATATCTCCGAGACCGCCTTCTGCCTCAGAGTGCCTCCCATCGGCCGGTACGCTCCCACAGAGTGGGTCTCCTCAGGGTGCTGTCAGCCAGACAGTGCCGGCTGGCGACTCCCAGGGGGAGGGCCTTCTCGGTGGGAGCTCCCACCCTCTGGAATGAACTACCCCCAGAGATCCGGGTGATCCCGGATCTCCCTTCCTTCCGCCGCGCCCTTAAGACATGGCTATTTCAACAAGCAGGACTGGCCTAGGGGGAGATT
>NW_015394395.1:0-2239 GCF_001527695.2 Protobothrops mucrosquamatus
CCAAAGTCAGCTAAATGCTGTTATGAGGAACTGGAAATAGGTGCTAGAGAATACCAAAGATATTAGATATCTATTAGATATTAGATATTAGTCCCCAAACTTGCCAACTTTAGGACTTGTGGATTTTAATTCCCAGAATCTCCCAGGAAGCCATGGGAATTCTGGGAGTTGAAGTCCACAAGTCTTAAAGTTGCCATCTTCGGAGACCCCTGAGGTAGACATTGTCCATATCACACAAAACCACTTTTTCATGCATTCTTTGGTTATCCTTACCCACCTTCTCCATTTCTTTGAAGTCCTCATCTAGCTTGGTTCCTTCAGCCCCGCCGACCTTCTCGCTGACCAGCTGTGAATCAAAAACAAAGGTTTATTTTTTTAAAAAAGGAATGTTTATTTATTACACCGGGACCTCGTTTAGCGATTGCCTCAGAGACTGACCGTTCGCAGATTATGACGGTAATGAAAAAAAAAGGAACTTTACGATCAATCCTTCGATTTACAGCTTTCGCAGGCCGGCCCAGCACAGAAAAGCTGAATTAAGATTGTATCGATGGGAGCAGTTTCAGTTAGTGACTGCTTTGCTTAACGACCGTGCGGCTGGTCCAACTGTGGCTGACAAACGAGGACAGGCATGTATTTATTACAGGTACTTTAAGACCACCCTAATCAATATTTGGCTTACGACAAATATAACAAACCTGCAACAATACGCTTAATACAAAGGATCATCCAGTCAAAAAAAAAAAAACACCCATCATTTAACCTAAATGCCTAATAAAACTGAATTGTAAATTCTCATATACAGGAAGTCCTTGACTTACAATGTATTTGTTTGGTGGCCGAAGTTACAACAACACGGAAAAAGGTGAGTTATGACCGTTTCTCACACTTACGACCGTTGCAGCATCCCCCCACGGTCACGTGATCAAAATTTGGATGCTTGACAACTGACTCATATTTATGATGGTCACAGTGCCCCGGGGTTGTGTGATCCCCTTTTGCGACCTTCCAACCGGCAAAGTCAATGGGCAAGCCAGATTCGCTTAGCAACCGTGTTAATATTCATGCAGATGTTCAGTCATCCAGTTCAGGGTTGTCCCAAAGGTGCTTTTTTTCAGGAGGCCACTGGACTTTCTTATTTTTCTTTAAAGATGTTTCACTTCTCATCCCAGAAGCTTCTTCAGCTCTGACTGGATGGTGGGGAATGGAAGGATTTATACTCCTTGCAGACAGTTGGTCATTTGCATCCTTTTTAGAGAGCCGTTGAGCCCACTTGAGGCTTATGTGCGTCCTCAGGGTCACCTGAGTGGCCAGCAAATGGCCCTCGCCTACTTCACCTATCCGGCTTGATGGGCTCCGGGGGAGGGGTTTCGGCAGGCTCCTCCAGTGGACCATGCCTTGGCGCTTGCCCTGGTCCCCCCCCTTCTGCCAGAGACCCTCAGATCTGTCCCACTCCTGCCCAGGCCCCCATAGGCACCCTTGACGCGAACGATGTAGAGCTGGCCACGCCCACCCAGTGGGCGACATGGGGGTGTCTCTAAAAGAGACAATAGGGCGGAGTGGGGTGCCCTCCTTATGGATCTTAGGAAGTCCATAGAACCTGGGGAGGGCCGAGTCTTTGGGTCGCTTCCTCTTGAGGGCGTTGTCATCTACCCTTCCGGCATGCTTAAGGCTGTTGAGAAACTTATTGACCCTGTTAACCATAGCTGTCATGGGGTCCTTGCTAATTACCCTATAGGCGGTGGTATCCTCAAGGAGGTGCAATGCCTTGGCCACATACAGGGTCCTGTCCATTACCACTGTGGCCCTGCCCTTGTCAGCCGGCAATATTATGATAGATCTATCCCTCCTCAGCTGATCCAGGGCCACCAGCTCTTCTCTGGACAGGGCCTGATGACGCCTATGTTGCATGAGTAAGCTCGTCACCTGTTGTCTAACGGTGTTTCTGGTATCCTCCCCCATACCCCCGTGATATATAGCGGGCTCTAAAGCTGCTATAAAATCCAGCAGTTGTGCGTCCATAAGATTATGTCCCACATCAAATTACTTTAAAAATGTGATCCCCGGGTATATCCATGTTCAAAGTCAGTCAATAGACGTGAGCACCAGGGAATACAATAAATAATTTAATAATAATAATTTAGAGATAAAAGTTCTTAAGAATATTAAAAACCTTTAAAACACATAGAAATCAATAAAAGTGCCTAGCTTTCGTCGGCATCTACTGACATCTTCAGGG
>NW_015394395.1:2734-6500 GCF_001527695.2 Protobothrops mucrosquamatus
TGAGCACCAGGGAATACAATAAATAATTTAATAATAATAATTTAGAGATAAAAGTTCTTAAGAATATTAAAAACCTTTAAAACACATAGAAATCAATAAAAGTGCCTAGCTTTCGTCGGCATCTACTGACATCTTCAGGGCTTAGAATGCTGGTCAATGGGAAAGTCCCTTTATAGGTTTAATTAGGGCGTGTGCACGATTCTTCGATCTCGTCACTGGGCCGGTTATACTAGAATGTACTCCAGGCACCGAGTTCTTACTAGAAGTTGTCCTTCCCACACAATCCGTATCAGTGTAAATATACCTATCTATCTATCTATCTATCTATCTATCTATCTATCTATCTATCTATCTATCTATCTATCTATCTATCTATCTATCATCTATCTATCTATCTATCTATCTATCTATCTATCTATCTATCTATCTATCTATCTATCTATCTATCTATCTATCTATCTATCTAACTAACTAACTAACTAACTAACTAACCTAAATTAAAAGAATAAAAGAATTGGAAGGGATCCTGGAGGTCTTCTAGTCCAACCCCCTGCTCAGGCTGGAAACCCTATACCTACCTACCTACCTACCTACCTTCCTTCCATCCATCCATCCATCCATCCATCCATCCATCCATCCATCCATCCATCCATCTATCTAAATTAACAGAATAACAGAGTTGGAAGGGACCTTGAAGGTCTTCTAGTCCAACCCCCTGCTCAGGCGGGAAAACTCTCTCCCCTTTCAGACAAGCGGCTGTCCAGTTCTCTTCTTGCAAACCTCCACAACTTCAATAATTAATTATTAATTATTTCAACTGATTAAACTGGTAGGCTAGCTGCCTCTCAACAACTCTGGCTGGCTATTAACCGTCAAACCCAGAAATTATCAATGTTTTCCTCGGCTCACTGTCACACCCAAGGAGCCTTGTTCCACGTGACTCCTCTAAAACACACACTGTACAGTACACAACCCCAACGTTATCACAAAGGACGTTTGTATCGATGGTTTAATAAATGAATCATTTGTGCACACAGTGTGGAAGATAACTGGCCCACAAAATTCAGCTCAGCTGCGTGTAGATTATTATTATTATTATTATTATTATTATTATTTTAGCCTTGGACTAAATGTCCCAGCTTTAGAAAAGGATGAAATACAGGAAGTCCTCAACTTACAACAGTTCGTTCAGTGACCGCTCAAAGTTGCAACGGCACTGAAAAATGTGACTTACGACTTAAGTTTTTAAGAAGAGACTGGACAGCCATTTGTCTGAAATGGTATAGGGTTTCCTGCCTGAGCAGGGGGTTGGACTAGATGACCTCCAAGGTCCCTTCCAACTTTATTATTATTATTATTATTATTATTATTATTATTATTATTATTATTATTATTATTAGTAGTAGTAGTAGTAGTAGTAGTAGTAGTAGTAGTAGTACTACTACTACTATAATTATGTTACCACCTTTGCAGCATCCCCCCCCATGGTCACGTGATCAAAATTCGGATGCTGGCAACTGCTTCGTACTTATGACCGTTGCAGTGCATTGACCTTCTGACAAGCAAAGTCAATGGAAGCCAGATTCGCTTAACAACCAAGTTACTCACTTATCAACTTCAATTTTTTTTTTCACTTAACAGTTGTGGCAAGAAAGCTCGTAAAATGGGGGCAAAAGCTCACTTAACAAATGTCTCACTTAACAACATAGATTTTGGGCTCCATTGTGGTCGTACGCCGAGGACCACCTGTATATTCAACATCTATGACTGAGTTCGCATATTAAGCCATGATTTGCTGCACGAGACACAGGGGGCTTGCTTTGAACGTGCAGCTGAACTGATGAATGTTTGTTTCTAAGCCGGGTGTTTATGTAGCAACGTTAATCCCACCCAATAAATTTTAGTTTTCATCGTTATTTCACATTGCCAAGAGTTTCACCCAATTTGTGAGTCAGAGCATCAGGTTTCCACAACAGTGCACATTCAGAGTTTATGACCCACAATTGGGAATCAGAGTTTCTGAGGCAAAATCCCTGTGGTTGCAGTGATCAAAATTCGGCCACTTGGCAACCAGCAAGTATTTATGACGGCTGCAGGGTCCCCGGGGGTCCTGCGATCCCCTTTTGCAACCTTCTGACAAGCAAAGTCAATGCGGAAGCCAGATTCACTTAACAACCGTATTCCTAACTTAAGAACTGTGGCCAAAAAATTGTCACAAAACGGGACAAAACTCAGTGGACTGTCGTGCTTAGCCACAGAAATTTTGAGCTCCATTGTAGTCGTAAGTTGAGAACTATCTATAATTTAAGGTGGGCTAGAAAACAACAAACTATCCATCCATCCATCCATCCATGCATCCATCCACCTACCTACCTACCTACCTACCCATCCATCCATCCATCCATCCATCCATCCATCCATCCATCCATCCATCCATCTATCCACCTATTTATCTATCTATCTATCCATCCATCCATTTATCTATCTATCTATTCCATCCATCCATCCACCTACATACCCATCCATCTACATACATACCCATCCATCTACATACATACCCATCCATCCATTTATCTATCCATCCATCCATCCATCCATCCATCCATTTATCTATCTACCTACCCATCCATCCATCCATCCATCCACCTATCCATCTATTTATCTATCTACCCATCCATCCATTTATCTATCTACCTATTCCATCCATCCATCCACCTACCTACCCATCCATCCATTCACCCATCCATTTATCTATCCATCTATCCATCCGTCGATCCATCCATCCGTCGACCCGTCCATCCGTCGATCCGTCCGTCCATCCATCCATCCATCCATCCATCCATCCATCCATCCATCCATCCATCCACCTACCTACCTACCTACCTACCTACCTACCTACCTATCCATTTATCTATCCATGCATCCATCCATGCATCCATCCACCTATCCATCTATTTATCTATCTACCCATCCATCCATCCATTTATCTATCTACCTATTATATCCATCCATCCATCTACCTACCCATCCATGCATCTATCTACCCATCCATCCATTTATCTATCCATCCACCCACCCCCCTACCTACCTACCTACCTACCCACCCACCCACCCACCCATCCATCCATCCATCCATCCATCCCCCTAGTGGTTAGAATATAGTATTGCAGGCTAATTCTGCCCACAGCCAGGAGTTTGATCCTGACCGGCTCAAAGTTGACTCAGCCTTCCATCCTTCTGAGGTCTGTAAAATGAGAACCCAGATCATTGAGGGCCATAGGCTGACTCTGTAAACCACTTAGAGAGGACTGTAAAACACTGTGAAGCAATATATAAGTCTAAGTGCTATGGCTACTGTTAATTATTACATTTATTTGCCATTCATCTAGTTTCCTAACATCACTGGGCAGCTTACACCATTAAAATCAAGCAATTTAAAGATGGAAAAACAACTCCAACACATCATTATACACATATTGACTGCAGCCCGTATAGCATATGCGCAATGTTGGAAGAGTGAAAATATTCCCACAAATGATATGATTATGTATAAAATTTTGGAATGCACAGAAATGAATAAACTTACGTTAGAACTAAAAGATAAGGAGACGTCAGAATTTTATGAAATTTGGAATAAATGTTATAATTGGCTAGAACAGAGAAAGAAAAAGATATAATTATTGATGTATATAAAATGTAAATAAGATGTAAAGAACATTTAAAATGTAAAGCACTGTTCTGTTAGAAGAAAAGATTTATGTTTATG
>NW_015394395.1:7857-12163 GCF_001527695.2 Protobothrops mucrosquamatus
TTGTGGAGGAGAGGAGGAGGAGGAGGAGGAGGAGGAGGAGGAAGGGGACTGTGGGGTCCTTGGTGCTCTCTGAGCTTGCTTGTTTTCTTGCAGACGTTTCATGACCCAAACTAGGTAGCATCACCAGTTACACAGTCGTCCTCTTCCTCCCCCTTTTAGCACTGACGATATTAGCTAATTGGGTCATGAGTCGTCTGCAAGAAAACAAGGAAGCTCAGAGGGCACTCCTTTGACGTTGCTTGTCAGAAGGTCGCAAAAGCGGATCACGTGACTCCCCCAATACATGGCGACCGTCATAAATACGAGTTGGTTGCCAAGCATCTGAATTTTGATCACGTGGCCATGGGGAGGCTGCAGTGGTCGTAAGGGTGAAAAACGGTCGTAAGTCACTTTTTTCCGTGCCGTTGTAGCTTTGAACGGTCACTAAATGAACTGTTGTAAATCGAGGACAACCTGTGTGTGTGTGTGTGTGTGTGTGTGTGTGTGTCTGTCTGTCTATCTATCTATCCATCTATACATCAGCTCTATTTATCTCTCTATCCGTCTATATCTCTATCTATTTATCTCTCTCTCTCTCTCTCTCTCTCTCTCTCTATCTATCTATCTATCTATCTGCCCTCTGGAATGACCTATCCCCCGACCTACATACAGTTGCGGACCTGCGCCTTTTTCGCCGAGCCCTAAAGGCCCATCTATTCCGTGCGGCCGGCCTGGCATAGTTTGATTATGTTTTAGTGGGGGTTTTATATGGGGTGTTTTTAGAGCAGGCCTGTTATTTAATTCGATTTTAGAACAGAAACTTGTGTATATTTATCGTGGTTTTTAGTATCGCCTGTTCACCGCCCTGAGTCCCGTAAGGAAGATAGGGCGGTATATAAATTTAATAAATAATAATAATAATCTATCTATCTATCTATCTATCTATCTATCTATCTATCTATCTATCTATCTATCTATCTATCTATCTATCTATCTATCTATCTATCTATCTATCTATCTATCAGCGCTCTCTCTCTCTCTCTCTCTCTCTCTCTCTCTCTCTCTCTCTATCTATCTATCTATCTCTCTTATCTGGCTAAAGAAGGAGGAAGAAAGAGAAGAATGCTCTACATCAGGGGTCCCCAATCCCCAGTCCGTGGACCAGACCCAGTCCGTGGCATGCCAGCAACCAGTCTGCACAAACAAGCAAAGCCCCACCCGCGGGATGCAGGCAGCACACAAAACCACGCAACCCTCCGGTCCATGGAAAAACCTCTCTCCACAGAACCGGTGGTCCCTGGCGCCCAAAAGGCTGGGGACCCCTGCTCTACATGGCTCAACCCACTTCACGTCTCTGAAAGCGGCTTCCCCTCTTCCTTCTTTCAGCCCTTTTACTGGCCTTGGAGAGAGTGAAAACAACCGAAACCACAAGGTGCCAAGTGTGGGTGCCGCCGAGATACGAGACAGACAAAAGCTGATGAAAAAAATCGACCAGGCAACGCACAGGCCCTGGGACACGTGACACTGAGGTGACGTGAAAGAGGGCCGAGGCGCCACGGATCCCCACCCAGTTTAACCACACGTCTGGAGGAGGAGAAGACCCAGCAATTTGGGAATCTCGGCTGTAAACGATAACGAAAAGAAACAGAGAGAGAATTAAATGCCGGGAAGAGTCACGGGCCGCGTTGCGATGGCTTGCAACACAACCCGTTGAAAAGCAAAGCTCCCACCCAGCCTTTGTGGGTTTTCTTTCTTTTGGCAACCTCTCCACATTCTCCCCGGCTCCACGGGCTGGGGACGGGTCCAAGTGTGTCAAGGGGGAACGCCTACGGACCCCTCTCCCCCCCGGCATTCCAGCCACTTCAGCTGGCAGAAGCCGGCTGTGTGTTTGCCAAGGACGATCCGTTGCTGGTCTCTCTTGCAGAAGTTTGCACACACAATCCTTGGCTGAGCAGGTTTTGCTTGAGGGTCCAGGAATCGAGAAGGTCGCCAGGGATCAGCAGAGATCCCAGGAAGGGATCAGGCTCAAAGGAGGACTCTGCTCCATCCAGGATCCCTCTGGAAATGAGCGATCCGTTGGAGAGAGGGCCAAGGGCTGGAGTAGCTAAGCACAGGGGTCTTCAAACTTGGCACTTTTTAAGACTTGTGGACTTCAACTCCCAGAATTCCCCAGCCAGCCCTGAGGAATTCTGGGAGTTGAAGTCCACAGGTCTTACAAGTTGCTAAGTTTTGTAGACCCCCTGAGCTAGCAGGTTCTGCAGATCTGAAAGACAAGGCTGCGGAACGAACAATCGCTCAATCTGCCTTCCCTCTCTAGGGAACAAGGCAGGAAAACCCGGGGTTCACATTATCACCCCATAATTTTAGCAAACCATCTTGCCGATACTGGCTCCGGGCCCTGCTTGTAGGAGAAAAAAATGTGCTTTATCCGTAATAGCAATAGCACTTAGACTTATATACCGCTTCACAGGGCTTTACAGCCCTCTCTAAAACGGGTTTACAGAGTCAGCCTGTTGTCCCCCCCCCAAACAATCTGGGTCCTCGTTTTCCTGACCTCTGGAAGGACGGAAGGCTGAGTCAATCTTCAGCCAGTCAGGACGAACTCCTGGAGTGAGTCACAGTGAGTCAATGGCTAACATCCGGCAGCAACTATCATCTTTATTGATTGATTAGGTTTTTATTCTGCCTTTATTCCTTTGGAAGTGACTCCATGTGGTGAATTAATACTCCTTCCTCTTTCTATTTTCCCCACAACCACAACAGTAGAGGGGGGTTAGCCTGAAAGAGAAGGATTGGCCCAAAGTCACCCAGCTGGCTTTCATGGCTAAGGTGGGACTAGAACTCACCGTCTCCTGGCGATTGGCCCACCCAGCTGGCTTTCATGACTAAGGCAGGACTAGAACTCACCATCTCCTGGTGATTGGCACAAAGTCACCCAGTCACCCAAAGTCATCATATGACCCCAGGACAGTGCAACTGTCAAAAATACATGCCAGCTGCCAAGAGTCTGAATTTTGATCACGCCACCGTGGGGATGCTGCAACGGTCGTTAAGTGTGAAAACTGGTCATAAGTCGCTTTTTTCAGTACGGTGACTAAATGAATGGTTGGTTGTACGTTAAAGACTAGCTGTATAGTGCAGGGGTCTTCAAACTTGTCCACTTTAAGACTTATGGACTTCAACTCCCAGAATTCCTCAGCCAGCCCTCAGGGCTGGCTGAGGAATTCTGGGAGTTGAAGTCCACAAGTCTTAAAGTGGACAAGTTTGAAGACCCCTGGTATAGTGCAAAACTGGTATAGTGCAAAACTGTTCTTTTTCCAGTGACCCAGTGAGCTCAACCCAATTCTTTCAAGAGCTGCAGAGATCCTCCTTCCCCCAAACTAACCAAGTTTGGAATGTGGGCTAATGCCTTCTTCCCCTTTGCCTCATTTCCCCCCCCCCCCTCATTCATCCAGATTGGAAAATCCTTGGAAAAGCCACCCGTTCCCCCCCCCAACTCAACTGAGGAGAGCCCAGCAACACAAAAGCGGGCAGAGTGTACATAAATAATAGATTTTTCGTTGGTTTGGTCAGAAAAGTTGAGGCGATCGCACAAAGCCACAGACCCACACAGCCACCGCCAAAACTGCTCAAGCAACGCGTTTCCTAGCAACGTCCCAACAACTCGGGAGGGACCCTGGTTTTTGTAGGCCCGTTTCTGTTGCGCTCCTTGGCAACCCGGCTGAGACTTTGGGCAAGCCGAACGTGGTCATTTTTAATACACTTAGCAACTGCACACAGGGGCAAAGACCTCGTGGGGGACTTTTGTGCAACATTTAGTGGCCAATTTGGACGGAGGAGAGAACGGCAACCTTGGCAGTGCCGAGGACAAAAAGGATTTTGTTTCTGTCTGTCCACCATTTTCTCTACTGATGTCGCAAAGCCGCACACCCTGGGAAAAACACACAATACACTCAGCTCTTGGGCGAAGAGCACCTGAGAGAGCGCCACAATGATTACTCCTCAACTTCATTTAGTGACCGTTCTAGGTTACAAAGGCATCAAAGAAAGAGACTTATGACCGTTTTTCATTGTAGCTTCCTCATGGTCACGTGATTAAAATTCAGACGCTTGGCAACTGACTAGTACTTATTTATTTATTTATTTATTTATTTTTCCCATTTATACCCCGCCCTTCTCCCGAGGGACTCAGGGCGGCTTACAGGTAAATAAAAACAGTGCAATACAATAAATATCTCTAAAAGCCAAATTAAAATATATATTAAATAACCTGTATTAAGTTTACTATTATAAAATCCCTTTAAAATCCCTATAAAATCCCCCCCTA
>NW_015394396.1:0-12159 GCF_001527695.2 Protobothrops mucrosquamatus
ACTTAGGGCTTTCTGTTGGGTAGGAAAATTACTCTAAGATATCATATTTGATTTGCCGTCACTTAACAATAGTGATATTACCAGTTGTTGGATAAATTATCTAAAATAATGCCATAAATTATAAGGAAGTTCTGTGATAGGTTGTGTAGGCTTGTGGCACTTTAACAGATGTAAAAAAGTCATACATTAAGATGATCAATATTATTGTATTTTCTATATATAATGGGCCATGTGTAAAGTTCTATTTCTATTAATATACTTTTCAAATGCCCTTGGGATGTGAATTATTTGAGTATGTCCCTAAATGCATAATTTGGGATACTGATGCACGCTTTTAAGACCGAGTGGATTTTCACCTAAAGGTCACTAAGAAATCTAACCTGGAAATTTCTGAAGAGTGAAGTAGAAAAGGAGTTGTATTCAAGATGTTACCCAAGCAATTAATAGGTCTTTCACAGTCTGCTCTTACCTCTTTCGGCACCTGTAAAGCAAGCAAGGTAGAAATACAATTAGGAAAAGGAGGGAAGATGTCTTATGATTAAAAATCTATGTTCACAGTTTTGGCAAATATAAGTTCAGCTTAGGATATAGGTAGTCCTCGACTTATAACAGTTTGTTTAGTGACCGTTTGAAGTTACAATAGCACTGAAGTGACTTATGACCATTTTTCACATGACTGTTGCAGCATCCCCATGATAACGAGATCAAAATTCAGATGCTTGGCAACTGACTCGTATTTATGACGGTTGCAGGGTCCCAGGGTCATGTGACCACCTTCTGTGACCTTCTGACAAGCAAAATGGATAGGGAAGCCAGATTCACTGAAACAACCGTGTTACTAATTTAATAATTGCAGTGACTCACTTAATAACTGTGGCAAGGAAAGTCGCAAAATGGGGCAAAACTCACTTAACAAATATCTTGCTTAGCAACAGAAATGTTGGGCCTAATTGTGTTGATAAGTCGAGGACTACCTGTACAAATATAATTACATAGTTGGAAGCTGCATTTTCCCCCCATTATTTTTTTTTGAGTGAGAATCACAGAAGGCATAATGCTGAACATCATTAGAGATGCTGGTGCTGAATCCTGGGCTATTTTTTTTTTTAACTTGGGGACATTAGGAATTTGTTTTGTCTTTAGCCAGTATATTGAAGGCATAGATTGTATCAACTGGGGTATCAAAATGGGTAATCCATGAAGACATTTTTCATTTATGGTTTAATGTGTTAAGGGAGCAAAGGCTGAAGGAATTTTGTGGTTATTGACACGGTTTTATGGTTCTAGTGCACAAATCCAAACAAGTTTTAAAATAGCAGGTCATTGTTAAAAAGCCATAAATTAAAAAATAGAAATGTCAAACTACAGTATATATTCTCTGTCAGTTAATTATCAATAGTCCATATTTTCTTTATTCTTCAATAATACCTTCATCTGTACTCTTTGATTAAGGATAATTGCTACTGGATTTGACTGAAATTAGAGTCAGCAAACTAGCTATCAAATAGGAAACATTTTATTGCTACCATTGTACCCTCTTGCATTCATATTTTGATTCAACCATGAAACAAGGGAAGAGTTTGATTTCTTTTAAGTTCCAAACAGGAACTTAAATAGAGCATAGTAACAGTAATACTTAATTTATGGCATCTAGTATTTAAAAAGAAATCTAACACTTGTGTTTTATACTTTTGTCCAAGTAGGGGTAGAATTTGACTTAAACCCTTACATTTAGCAACTGTTCAAAGATAGGATGTCACTGCGAAAAGTGTCTTATGATTGATCCTCATGCTTATGACTCTTGCAGTGGTCACATAATCACAATTTGGGCAACTGGCAACTGGCATGTATTCACAATCATTGCAGTGCCACAGGATCATATTGTCTCCATTTGAGACTTTTTCAACTGACTTCTGAGAAGCAAAGTTAATGGGAAAAGCCAGATTTGCTAAACAACCATGTGTTTTGCTTAAGACCACAGCAGAAAAGATTGTCAAACTGGGTGCAGTCATAGGTTGGCTCATTTAATGACTGAATCGTCTAGTGACAGAGGTTCTGGTCCCAATTGTGGTTGTAAGTCAAGGACTTACCTGTACAATTAGCTGGCCTACGATATATATATATATAATAATAATAATAATAATAATAATAATAATAATAATAATAATAATAATAATAATAATAATAATAATAATAATAATAATAATAATAATAATAATAATAATAATAATAATAATAAAGTTGGAAGGGACCTTGGAGGTCATCGAGTCCAACCCCCTGCTCAGGCAGGAACACTACATTATTTCAGACAAATGGCTGTCCAGTCTCTTCTTAAAAACTTCCAGTGTTGGAGCATTCACCACTTCTGGAGCAGGCTGTTCCATTGGTTAATTGTTCTAACTGTCAGGAAGTTTCTCCTTAGTTCTAAGTTGCTTCTCTCTAACCAGCTCAATTGTGAAGTAGTAGGATGTGATTAATTAGTAGCCTGGTGATTAACATACCTCGTAGATAGCAAAACCAATTGTGAGGAGATTGGCTCCTAGTCTGCGCTCTTTTCTCCTGTTTTTCTGCATCAGTGCCACCAAGAAACTGCATATCACCTCTGTATCTTCTGGATCATCATCTTCTTCCAGGAGTTTCAAACGATATTGGGGATTGGTCCAAAAAGTGTCTACAAATGGTTCCCCCCAATTTAAATTACATTTTAGTTTCCTACACAATGTTTTGACAGTTCAATTCTCAGTTCAATTCAAGCAATTGAATTAACCAAAGTATTCCTAACACTTGATTTACCTGGATAGTTACGGCAGCCACCTGCAGTGCTGCCTCGCACCCATTGTCCTTCTGTGACGGAAACTGTCCATGTATGAAGCTTATCAGCCTCAAGTGTATCAGGGGTGAGATTACAAATCTCCAACTTTGTGAAATATCTCAGAAAATCTTTGAATGATATCCTAAGAGTGGGAAACAAGGATACGAATGTCACAAAGATGCAATCAGCACAGTGCATTTCATATGATTGCTGCTATATAGTCAAGTTAGAAAGGGGCACGATGGTTCAGTGGTTGAAGATACAGAGCTTGTCAGCTGGACAGGTGACAGCCTGGGTTCAAGACCCACACACCACACGACGGGGTGAACGCCCATTACTTGCCCAACTCCTGCCCACCTAGCAATTTGAAAGCATGCAAATGTGAGTAGATAAATAGGTACCACTTAGGTAGGAAGGTGACAGATTCCATGTGCCTTGGTGTATAGTCATACTGGCCACATGACCAAAGAAATATCTTTGGACAATGCTGTCTCCCTTGGCTAAAAAAACAGAGATGAGCATGGCCCCTTAGAGTTGGACACAACTGGGCAAGGGAAACCTTTACCTTTAATCAAGTTAGGATGTTAAAAGCAAAGATGAAAGGATTCCCCAGAAATAAATGCATCCTTTTTTAAAACACAAAGAAATTTGAATGTTTACCAAAACTCGCCATCCTCTGCAATTTTATGTTGCAATCGGACCTTCTCAGCATTGTCAATATCATTCCATTCATCTGAGCTGCAAAAAAAGAGAAAACCTTTATTAGCTGATGAAAATGGGATTACTTCTTCAATCATAAAGTTTTCGATTCATAATCTATTAACAAAGTTTATCATTTATTCATTTAGTAAATACCAAATTTAGTTAAACTGCTTCTTTTTATTTCATCAACTGAAAACTCAAATTGTTGTTCCTTCCCTACAGTTGTACCACTGAGTATAATATTACAAATTATCATGCTCTTAAATATAATAAAGAGTAGTCTCAATTCTTTCAACTTCTCTGGGATTCTTCCCAGAAAAAAAACAAACCCATAGTTTCCATGTTTGTCTTCAGAACACTTGTGATTTTTTTTCTGTGTGTCTGTGTGTGTCTGTGTGTATATTTTAAAGCTTTAAGCTGCTCAGAATTGCTGGGAGTCAGGTTGACTATAAACTGTATCTCTCTATGTATATATAAATAAACAAACACTTGAACTATGCAAACTTGTTTCAGCTTTAATTCTTAAATCTACATGAGTCCAATCTTCAATCCATATACGCAGGGGTGAAAGTTCTCTTCATGAAGTTTACTTACATAAGTCTCAGTTGATTACTCAAAAATTATGCTTCCCACACTTTTTAAAAATAAAGCAGAATTATATGTCATGTGTTCGTGTGTATACACGCATATACCTTTTCAATTTTTTCTTATCTGAGAGACCTCAAATAAGAAAAAATTGAAAAGGTATATGCGCGTATACACACAAACACATGACATACAATTCTGCTTTATTTTTAAAAAGTGTTATTAAATCACTGAATGAAGAATATGCAGTATGCATATGCTTGATTCTGCCCTCCTTATCCTATTTAAAATAATTGATCTTTATATTTAAAATAGTTGTCAAATTTTGTTAAAGAACAGCCTTAAAAAATAAGATGGACAAAGAAAAAAGATTTAATTTCTGACCTTTACATCAGATCAGGAGCAAGATGCTAATGTTTCCGAGCAAACTAAAGAATACAAGTTTTTAAAGTGAAATTAAGTTCTCTTATTCAGTGTACATCAATGGCTTCCAAGAAGATCAGTTTTTGCTTACTTGTCACTCCAAGCTCCATTCCATTCTACTTGTCCCCAGGGATTTCTGAGCCTCACCAGTTTTATCTTCTCCCCTTTAAGTGTTGACTTGGTCATAGGAAGGGGAAAAACACATAGTTAGAGATGCCCTGAAATTACACAGCATATAACTCCTTACAGATTCTGGCCTGTTAAGTCAGCCAGATCAACATGGGAATCAGTGAGGTACTAGATATCATAGCCCAACCAAATGTGGATATTAATGAAATTTCCTTACTATTTCCAAGATTATTTATGTTTCACTAATAGTTTAAAACAATTATTCCTTTTTTCAATAATGAAGTTGCTTGACACAAATCTTGTATAGAAAGGCAAGAATTTGTTAATGAATGTCAGGCTTGTTGATTAATAGACTTCCATACTTACATCTTCTACTCCTGTGACTGAATATGCATGACCTGTGACCAGTCCATTAGTCATGCGCCTTTCATACAACAATGGAATGATGGTCTGTTAAAAGCAGAGAAAGCTTTTTGGAATCATTACAGAACTTAGAAAAGTTTACTTCTTGGTCAGATGGGCTCATAACATCTAACTCTAGGTCAAGTGCAAGGTGCTAATTATCACCTATATATCATAGAATCAAGAACTGCAGAAGTGGAAAGACAAGCAGCCTTCCACTTCTGATTGGACTAGAAGACCTCCAAGATCCCTTCCAACTATTCTATTCTATTCTATTCTATTCTATTCTATTCTATTCTATTCTATTCTATTCTATTCTATTCTATTCTATTCTATTCTCCTTATGTTCAATGCTTTGCTCTTGTTGGAGACCAAGCATCACAGCTGGGAGGAGGGGTTAAATGGGGAATTAGACTGGAGTAGTTATGTAAGGGCAAGAGGTCAAGGTCTGAACCCCTCCCCCTCTTAAATGCCATTGGACTTTAGTATTTAATAATATCTGTATAGTTTCATTGGAAAAAAAGGGGAAAATGCCTCAATAGATTATAATTTAAAAGCAAATGCTTGCCTGCTAATTATTATTGGGTTCATAATTCCAACTTCATTAATCATAATATTCTAAAATTCCAGTGCTGCAAACTGAACATAATGCAAATCTTTCAGGAGATGCAGTTAGCGAAGACATCATAAAAACCACATGGTTCTTACTGACTACACATTTGAGTAATACAAACCCTGGTTGTTCGATCTTTTGTTTCTTCATTTGACTCGTTTAAAAATTCAGAATTCACCTTCTGCAACTTTTGGATAATGAATTGTTCAATATTAGTTGTAGGGGCACTTCCATAAATAAATCCTGAACTGTCCTAGGACAGAAAAATAGAAAGGAAAAGTAGGAAGATATTATGAAAAATGAATCAGAGATGTAGCATAGACCGGTACGCTCCCACAGAGCGGGCCTCCTCAGGGTGCCGTCGGCCGTCGGCCAAGCAATGTAGGCTGGCGACCCCCAGGGGGAGGGCCTTCTCTGTGGGTGCCCCCACCCTCTGGAATGAACTACCCCCCGAGATCCGGATGATTCCGGATCTCCTTACTTTCCGCCGCGCCCTCAAGACATGGCTTTTCCAGCAAGCGGGCCTGACCTAGGGAGGATTTTAGGTAGGGATAATTTTNTTTAATCGGTAACACAGCTGGGAATATTTGGTTTTAATTTGGCTTTTATCAGGGTTTATTCTTTTGTATTTTTGTACTGTGTATTTTTGTATTTTGGGTATATTATTTGTTTTAATATGCTGTGAACCGCCCTGAGTCCTATGGGAGAAGGGCGGTATATAAATTAAAATAATAAATAAATAAATAAATAAATAAATTAATAATTGAATACTATTATAAATGGACAAAGATGCCTAACAACATAAAATCTCTTTAGAATTTAATTTTTATGTGTTGCTGTATCTTTAAGCAGAATATTCTGAAGCCAGTCCTTCCTGAAAGACTAGAGGTGAAACCAGCAGGATGACCTGGAATAGGTTCTTCTATTCAATTAAATCTGCATTTATAGGCCCAAGGAAAAGGCCTATAGCAGGGGTGTCAAACTGCCGGCCCGCGGGCCGGATGCATCATAGTGAAACCATGCCCACCCCATTGCCGGCAATGGCAAAAAAGTCACAATACGTCATGACACGTCATGTGACGTTGCAAGTTTGACATCCCTGGCCTATAGTATCTAGTTACCTTAGGCCTTAGAAACATAATTTCCTAGGTCCCTGAAGAAGCCCTGCTGAGTTAGGTACCACAACTGGAAGAGTCAGCCAGCATCACTTGATGTGCTGCATCCAGAGTCAGAAAAGGGAGTGGTAGAGCAAAGCCCATCCTGAATCAAGGAATGTGCTGAGCTAGGCTGGCTAAAAAGCACTACTATCTATTTTTGCATACAGGTTGGATTTTCAGCTCCTTCTGTTTTTTTTTTCTTTCTCTTCCTCTGTTGTCCTTTCTTTCCCCACCTATTTATCAATTAGTTACTCTAGTAACAGTAATTCTACTTTCTTTATGCAAAATATTCTCTTTCCAAGGCAAATAAAAAAACTGCACAGAAGATACACTGGATTGGTCCTCTTCCTTAGAAACTGAACTGTATCCATTGTTTCATTACTATCCTTCAAGGATTTGTTTGAATGCTGTTTTATCGCTGAATGCTAGTTCCACACCAATTACACATTTCCCTTTTATGTCTGTTTCCCAATGTCATGCTTTCATTGTGTTATCTCCCTTGACACCCGAAGTGGTAAAAGAGGAAGTAAAGAAAAAGATTCTTCATTATACTCCAACCTATTTCTCTGAGGCATGTGAGGACACTATTTTTGAGATCCAGATTTGCTATGGGATCCATAGCTTTTAAGTATTCTTCAGTGCAAAGATTTTATTTTCGTACTGATCCCTTGCTGTGATACATTCTCAAGACTCATTCAGTGTCAAATTATCACCTTGATCTTTTCCTGAATTTGCACACAAGATGAGCCAAGACCTATTACAAATACATTACTCAAAATATACCTCAATGGAGCAAGCCATAAGTGACCCTCTCTCAATGGCATGCTTCATGATTTTGTATGTATCTTTAGGAGCATCCTTTATTTCATAAAATTCTGTTACTCCTCCTGTGAAATCTTCCATGGCCTCTGTGGTGTTGCCTCCTTTTAATGCTTCATAGGACCCATGAAGCCTGAAAAGGAACACATAAAAAGTTAAATGACTCTCATTGTTAATCTCCATCCATTTCTACATAGATCAGTTTTATCTCCAGATGGCAAAAGCTTACGCTACAAGAAGAGCTAGCTTCCTTCATAGTTGTCTTCACTTATTTGACTTAACCATAATTAGATTTATTTGGATTTTACAAATGTGACTAATTTGACTAATGTGACTAAGTCAGTCATTGCAGATTATAAGCCATAGTTTATTACTTACTTTCAGACACCTTATGCAAAAACATAGTTCTCTGGGAAAGGTGCAAGAAAAGAAGACGATGACCAGCAGCATGGTGGATGAATGAGTACATCATTAGAAGGACCAGGTGAGGAACAGATCATCCAGGAGAAAATCTGTCTATGTGGTCACTAGGAATCAACTTGATGATAATGATGATTATGTGTCGTTCACTTGATGGCACATAATCATCATTATCAATATCTGACTCCAACCATTGTGTAGAAACCATGACTCAGACTACTTAATATGATGGAAGCAGTATGTGTTTTGACCAAGAAGTAGAGCTCCCATTTTATGTAAAGCTATAGAGTGTAAAAAAATGCAGCATTTGCACAAACAATGGAACTGATGAATGCCAAGCAAAAAAGTAGAATTATCTTTATTGCCATCATTAGGTGACCATGTTATTTGTGAAAACTGCTACTGTTTTATATCTACATGTTTCAATCTCAACATGAACAATAAACAATAGGTCGTAGAAAAGGACTGAATGGACAAAACCTCTTTACTTTGCATAAGCTTTTTCCAGTAATGCACTCCAGAATTCATTCTGCTGGGAGGATTTAGTGAAGACCAGATGTTTTCCATATGTTGGTAAACGATCATCGATGATAACTTCCACCCAACTTCCATAACGCCAGAACTGGAAGATTTGAAGAAAACAAATTAGAATTCACCAAGGTAGACAGCACAAGGTGTCACTTATGATCAAAAGCTGATTTATACACTATAAAAGGGACTAGATTATATTGTTTCATGATTAAATCCTAATAGGAAAATACACTTGTCACCAGAAGGCGCTGCATGACTGGTTTTGTCCTATTTGGAACTCATCAGACATACATTGCACTGTATGATTCAAACTATCAGAAATTGAACTCTTGGACCTTTGCACTTTAGATCAGAGGTCCCCAACCTTTTGGGCACCAGGGACCGGTTCCACGGAGAGAGGTTTTTCCGCGGACCGGAAGGTGAGTGGTTTTATGTGCTGCCCGTGGATGGGGCTTTGCTTGTTTGCACAGACCAGTTGCTGGCAAGCCATGAACCGGTACTGATCTATGGACCGGGGGTTGGGGACCCCTGCTTTAGATGACAATTTACATTGCTTTGACTTTAACAGCTAGCCAGGTCTGGGTGCTTAGTGGTTGCGGGGAGGGATCTACCCTATACAATCTATTGGAATGATATATGCAATCCATTTTCCTTTAAGGAAACAATCCATTTTCCTTTAAGGAAACAATCCATTTTCCTTTAAAGTACACAGAAGTTACTATTTATCCATATGGGGAACAGTGAGAACATATATATACTGCATTATTCTGACATTAGCAAAATGGTGATTAATATAGGCTTTTCATTTCTGGGTGTACTTCTGAGTTACTATCTAATAATTAGTAGATCATAGGGGAAATGCAGAAAGGAATGTCCACTTGGGTGTATTTTACAATATATACCTGGAAGTGAAAAATCCCAGCATAATCTTTTGTGAAGGTCTGACCTTCTGGAATGACCCGGAACAATAATTTTTCATTCAGGGTCAGACAAGCAATGGCAGCCAGAAACCAACAGTCCCCTGAAACAAAACAAACAAGGTTGGGCACATTCAGTGACAGAATGAAAAAAAATACATGCAACTGAATAATTACTAATGGTATTTTTGTTCTTCAGAAAAATGTTTTACTCCATACATTAATTAGAAAGTGGTAACTGGTAAATTCATTGGATAAATAAAATATTTTAAACCCCCAAAAACTGCAAAGAAAGGATTTCATACCTAGTTCCCCTTGACAAATGTCAGACCTATTAGCTCCACCAAGGATAAAGCGTGGATTCTCACAGATTTCCTAGATAAAGAAATACACTGTTGAGAAACACACACACACACACACACACACACTTTGATAATTAAGGATTGCAAAGAAAATTGTCTGCCACTGGTGTGAACGTTTTGATGCTTTGCGATCAAAATAGTGCATCTTCAATTCATATATCTTGAGAGGGTTAGATAAGCAATAACCCTGAAGTTATCTAAGTGATAACTCCAAAATGTAGCATTGAGTTGTATAATCAATTCACAACAGGACTGAAAAATTTTCTTGATCAGATGCTTCAGTTTCTGTATAACAGGGGTCTTCAAACTTGGCCCTTTTATGACTTGTGGACTTCAACTCCCAGAATTCCTCAGCCAGGCACACTGGCTGAGGAATTCTGGGAGTTGAAGTCCATAAGTCATAAAAGGGCCAGGTTTGAAGACCCCTGCTGTATAAGAACATCAGACTTTTTTTTTTTTTTACTATAGAGCAGTATTTCTCAACTTTAGTTGAGACATGTGTCAAGACATGTGGATTTCAGAATTTTCCAGCCAGCATACCCCAGCCAGCATAACAATGCATCTTAAAGTTGCTAAGGTTGGGAAACACTGCTATATAGAACACTCTTGTTACTGTAAATGTGTCCATGCATCACATTACTGGAATAAGTCTTCTGGGTAGATATGTCCCCATAACTTTAGTCTATGACAATGTTTCTCAACCTTGACAACTTTAAGATGTGTGGACTTCAACTCTCAGAATTCCACAGCCAGCATGGGAGTTGAAGTCCAAACATCTTAAAGTTGTCAAGGCCTATACCATGGATATCTATTGGATTTTGCTTCATCCTGCCACCACATTACCAGCTCCACTACTTTCTTGCATCTGGATGATGACACAAGACATGTACAAAAGGAGCGGACCTTGCTGCACAACAACATAGTGCTAAATTTGAGGGAACAAGCAAATGCGCTACCTCAAATTCTTGCTTTCCAGATATTCTTTTAAAATTATCCATGCTTTCTCACAGTGTCATACTATACAGGGTTGCTTATGGTCCACCAAAACCTTGTATGCCACAAAAATAGTGGCTACTAAAAGGTAATTTTTAAATTGGAAGTGAGAAATTATGAAACATGTGTTAAGTAATCGTATTTGTGATATTCAGCTGTTAATTCTTTTTTTTTTTTTCTGACCCCGTCTTCTTGTCCATGTCTAGGTTATTGACTGTAACCTCCCACATCACACAATTCCAAGATTTCTCAAAGATTTCATTCGGAGATATTGTGCATTCTGCTTTTCCATTTGAAATAATATTACATAGATGACTTGCAAATATTAAGCATACGCTAATCTTTAGATTAGACAAGAGGCCTACTCACTGAGGGTCTTTTCCACTCAAATTTGACTGGGAGCTTTTGACTGAAGAAAAGGGAGCTGTCATTAGCTGGAAAATCTGGATCTTCATAAAGGGTCTTCTTCTCAAGGCACTTCTTATGAAGCTCCTGAAAGGTTTTCTCCTTGACTTCAGTGATGGGCTGGTTGCGGCTGAGGATGGCAGAATAGATCCCTCCCGTTCCAGCACCTGTTTCTGTAGTTGTGGTAACATGCTGACAGGGAATTGGTTCAGACCCAGTCTTTTGAACAACAGTGCTACTGACAGCGGACAGCATCTAGATGAAATTGAAGCAAAACTATCAATTAAATTATAACAATTGAAAAATAGACTAGGACCTGGAAGGAAGTGGAAAAAAAAGAAGAAACGACGTTGCACAATCTCTTCTGCAGACTGAGTTTTTTCTCTTCCTTTTTTTTTTTTTTTGCAAAACTTCAAACAATTTTAGGAAGATCCACTGAGTTGCATAGATATCATCTTGAGGTTCTTACAGTAGTTAACTCTGTCCTTTCATGTCAAAATCCTCATTTTAGCAGGAAGCAAATTTGTAGAGTAACTTCCATTTACGGATTCATATGTGTGAGGCGGGCTGTGGTGTGCTTTGTAAAGGTTGCAGTTCTGACAACTAAAAATAAACTCTTAGGAAGCATATGGGCATGGAGGAGGGGATGAGGAAAGTTCCCTTCTCAGGGTTGGTTCTTTCAGTAAGACCGAGAGTGCAAATGAAAGTGCAAGTGAAAGTGCAAATGCAAGGGAACTTTACACAACGTTTTAACCAGCATTTAGAAATAAGTAACTCCACATACAAAATTACAGGGTGATGATACAATTCATTTTACAATGATGCATCCAACATAGAGATGTGCTAAAGCAAAACCAACTTTTCCAAAGAAGGAATATTCCTTCCTGAT
>NW_015394396.1:16468-18588 GCF_001527695.2 Protobothrops mucrosquamatus
GGGTTTTAGGTTTTTTATTTTAAAATTTAATGAAATCTACATTTTTCTATATGTAATATAGTATCTATATTGGCACCGATTGACACTGCTGCAGACTGCAAACAAATTCATTATGTGCATGATACACATAACAGTACTAAAATTTGTTTTGCAGTCCACAGAGTGCCAAATTTTAGTTGCAAGGGCAGTACTACAATAGCGGCCACCTTATTGGCTAAGAGCAGTGTTTCTGCAGCTGACCCATCTTCCTTCTCCTAAATGTCACTCGCACTTGACTCTTCCACTGTTTGTCACCTGATTGACTGGCAGATGCATCTTCTTTTCTCTAAAACTAGTGACATCAACATGCAGCCCAGGCAGTTCTCTTGAGATTTGTTTTTGAGATTTGTTATTATATTTTAATAAATAACTCAAGATGGTAAACACATCTAATACAGGTAGTCCTCAACTTATGACCACAGCTGAGCCCCAAATTTCTATTGTTAAGTGAGACATTTATTGAGTTTTGCCCCATTTTACGACCTTACTTGCCGCAGTTGTTAAGTGAATCACTGCAGTTCTTAAGTTAGTAACATGGTTGTTAAGTGAACCAGTCTTCCCCATTGACTTTGCTTATCAGAAGGTCACAAAAGGTGATCCCATGACCTTGGGACACAGCAACGGTCGTAAGTACGGGTCAGTTGCCAAGCATCTGAATTTTGGTTACATGATCATGGGGATGCTGCAAAGGCCGTAAGTGTGAACAACGGTCATGTCACTTTTTTCAGTGCCGTTGTAACTTTGAACGGTCATGAAATGAATTGTTGAGTGTCAAGGACTATCTGTACTCTCTCCTATTTCCCCTGTAATAATAATCCGATGAGGTGAGCTGGGCTGAGAGTGTGTGAGACTGGCTCAAAGTCACCCAGCTGGCTTTCATACCTAAGTTGAGACTAGAACTCAGTCTCCCGGGTTTCTAGTTGCTGCAGAGTCCAAGGGGGATGGTTCGGCTAGAAGACCCTGCCCCTTCCCATCGCCCATTCTTCGCTCAATCCACTGAAGACAAGTGTGCCTACTCGATCCATTCACCAGCTGTGAAGGCAGATCTGTGATGGCAACAGGGTAACCCTCAGCTTTACGAATAGTCCTCAATTTATGATCGGTTGCTTAACAATCATTCGAAGTTATGACAGACTCGGAAAAAAAAGTTATTTGGGACCCATAATTATAATGGTGGTAGGTCAGTCATAATAAAATTATGACTGACATACCATCCCCCCCATGGTTACATGAGCGCATTTCAGGTACTTGAAAACTGGCTTTCATTAATGAACAGTTCCTGAGATATTTTTGACCTCGTGTTCCGTCATGAGGTTGCATTTCGTGACTTCTTTTGCTGTTTTGGATAAGCCAGATTCAGAGTTACTACCATATGATTCGCATAGTGACTGCAGTGCCTCACTTAACATCCACTGTAAAAACAATCGTAAAATAAGGCTGGTCACATGGTGATTCGACTTAGAACTGCAAAAATTTACAACCAACATTCCAAGCCCAGTTGTTAAGGTCTATCTGTAAATTGTCTTTGATTGCAATGTATGTGCTTGCATGTTTTCAAGTTCCAATTTAGTAATATATACATATATAGTAATACAACCCCTAACAATGATGATTGAAGTGAACAGTTGCTGAAGGAAAAAAAAATAAAAACATGATATGTGCCATTATTTAAAAATGAATGGCTGCAGGAACCTGAATTTAAAGGTTGGCTAGGGAAAAAAAAAGGCAATGCTAATGAAAAGAACAGCTACTGCATGTGTTGTAAAATTTCACTTAAGGAGGCAAAAAAGTCAACGTTGTTAACTCACAGAAGTACTGAAAAAAATTAAGAAAAATGTTGAAGCTGCAAATTCTGTAGTATCTTCCACATCTTTCTTAACGAGGAAGACAACCTCAGAAAGTGAAACAGTTGCTGAAGTTGCTGATTATTTTTCAGAACATCGTGTGAGTTGCACAAGTGAATCATCTTCTTCAAGTGGCACTCCCAGATATTGCCAAAACTTAAATATGGAAAGATCAAAGCTTTCACATACCACACAGCTTGGCATCGGGTGTGTCAAGTTAACTAGGAAGATAGCAGA
>NW_015394396.1:22041-23269 GCF_001527695.2 Protobothrops mucrosquamatus
AGTTACAACATCACTGAAAAAAGTGACTTCTGACTGTTTTTCACACTTACCACCATTGCAGCATCCCCATCGTCACATGATCAGATGCTTGGCAATGAACTCATATTTATGACGGTTGCAGTATCCTGGGATCATGTGGTCACATTTTGCGACCTTCTGACAAGCACAGTCAATTGGGAAGCCAGATTCACTAAACAATTGTGTTACTAACAACAACTACAATGATTCACTTAATAACTGTGGCAGGAAAAGTTGTAACATGGGGCAAAATTTACTTAACAAATATCTCATTTAGTAACAAAGATTTTGGACTAAATTGTGGTTGTAAGTCAAGGCCTACTTGTATGACATAGAAAACCAATTATGGTAAAACAAATCATGATTCAAAATACTGAAAGAGGTAAACCTAACCATACAGGGCATTGTTTGAGACTAAATTAGTTTCCCCCAGTCAGCCAGATAGCCACTTGTCTGAAATGGTATAGGTTCTCCTGCTCGAGCAGGGGGCTGGACTAGAAGACCTCCAAGGTCCCTTCCAGCTCTATTCTATTCTAAAGTTGTGTTTACTTTTTTCCTTGCTGCTGAAAAAGAGACAAAATGTTCGAGTGGTCTTGTAAAAAGAAGGCTTCTTTAGGCACTCTGTCTCTGCCTCCATTTTAATTCCATTCTCTCCTGGTTCCATAGAGGATAGAGGAATTTCCCCAGCATCAGTTGTGGTGACACCAAACCTGACCAGCCCACAATGGTTGAATTTTGAAGCTTTGTTTTTATGAAATGGAAAAAAATATGATATGGTAGCGCCTCATCCTCCTTTGACAGCAAGAAGGGCTTTGACAATAATCATTCCCTACTGAATGGCCTAGTCCAGGGGTAGGCAACCTTGGCTCTTTTATGATTCGTGGACTTCAACTCCCACAGCTGGCTCAGGAATTCTGGGAGTTGAAGTCCACGAGTCAAAAAAGAGCCAAGGTTGCCTACCCCTGGACTAGGCCATTGAATGCCAGTGCAAAGAGGAAATTACCAGATAAATGACTGACTTTGTCACATATATCATGTGAACAGAAGTGAAACTCATGTTTATGATTCAAAGTTTCACTGAGTTTTAAAAAGTACCAATTGGTTCCAAACAAATATATACATTTAGTTACCTGCTCAGATTATAGTTGAACAAAGTCATTGGCACACATTTTTTGGGACAAGGAACTGAAAGTTGTAGATTGTTGGTCTT
>NW_015394397.1:0-3820 GCF_001527695.2 Protobothrops mucrosquamatus
TGCCGTGATTCACTTAAGAACAGTGGCAAGAAAAGTCGTATAAATGGGCAAAGCTCACTTAACAAATGTCTCACTTAGCAACAGAAATTTTGGGTTCAGTTGTGGTTGTAAGTCGAGGACTATAAATAAAATAAAAGGAAAACATTTGTGAACTGCTGATCAAGTTATTGGGAAACTTACTCAGAGAGTGTAACCATAGAAGCTGTAGTGAGTGTGTGTGTGTGTGTGTGTGTGTGTGTGTGTGTGTGTGTGAGAGAGAGAGAGAGAGAGAGAGAGAGAGAGAGAGAGAGAGAGGCAGGACAAGAAGCAACGGGCAGGACAAGAAGCAACGGGTGGAAACTAACCAAAGAGAGAAGCAACCTAGAACTAAGGAGAAACTTCCTGACAGTTAGAACAATTAACCAGTGGAACAACCTGCCTCCAGAAGTGGTGAATGCGCCAACACTGGAAGTTTTTAAGAAGAAACTGGACAACCATTTGTCCGAAGTGGTATAGGGTTTCCTGCCTGAGCAGGGGGTTGGACTAGATGGCCTCCAAGATCCCTTCCAACTTTACCATTGTTGTTGTTGTTGTTGTTGTTGTTATTATTGTTGTTATTATTATTATTATTATTATTATTATTATTATTATTATTATTATTATTATTATTATTATGAGAGAGAGAGAGGGAGGGAGGTAGATGCAAAAGAGCAGCTTTACAATAAACATTTGAGTGGCTTCTTATATTATGAAACCCTGTTGGAAATTATGACATATAATGACTTTACTACAGACAAAACACTCTTGTTCCCTCTTCCAACCTGCTCCACTTCCTTCGATGATGCTGGTCGGACACTCCTGAGCTAGAGAAGGGATGGCCTTGAATGCGGAGGAGAAAATGGATGGGACGTTGCGACCGTTGTGAAAGAAGTCATTCAACGCCTTTGTGGGAAACACAGAAGGAAGATTTGGGGCCATCTTCTTTCAGACCTCTTGTAGGAAAATGCTAGGGCAGGGGTGTCCAAACTTTGCAACCTTAAGACTTCTGGACTTCAACTTCTGGGACTTGAAGTCCACAAGTTGTAAAGTGGCCAACTCTGTGCTAGAGAATGGATGACTAGGAATGGGGAGGAGAAAGTTGATGGGATGTTGTGAAAAAAAAAATTCATTCAATGTCCAGGATGTTGAGATGCCCCCTGAGGCTGCACCACCAAATCTGCACAATTGCTTTGAAACAACTGCAGGGGGCAGGTGCCCAAGTCACAATCAAGACATGTGTAGAGGAGTTTTCTTCTGAGGACCTGAAAAAGAGGAAGGAATGGAGTCTTCAATTGCTTGAGTATCACAAACATCTACTGTGGAGATGCAGGACATCTGAGCAAAAATGTGAAAAACATATGAAGAACAGTTGCAGGAACTGGGTATGTCCGGTTTAATGAAAAGAAGGACTAGAGATGACATGATAGCACTATTCCAATATTATATTTGAGGGTCTCCAACAAAGAAGAAGGGTCAACCTGTTCTACAAAGCACCTGAAGGCAGGAGAAGAAGCAACGGATGGAAACTGATCAAGGAGAGAAGCAACCTAGAACTAAGGAGAAACTTCCTGACAGTGAGAACAATGAATCGGTGGAACAAAAGTTCCTTCAGAAGTTGTGGCTGCTCCATCACTGGAGGTTTTTAAGAAAAGACTGGACAGCCACTTGTCTGAAATAGTATAGGGTCTCCTGCCTGAGTGTAGGGCTGAACTAGAAGACCTCCAAGGTCCCTTCCAACTATGTCATTCTGTTATTTAATGGGTGGAAGCTCCTCAAAGGGAGATCCAACCTAGAACTAAGGAGGAATTTCCTGACAGTGAGAACAATTAACCAGTGGAACAGAAGTTGCCTTAAGAAGTTGTGGGTGCTCCAAAACTGGAGGTTTTCAAGGAGAGATTGCACAGCTGTTTGTTTAGAATGGCATAGAGTCTCCTACTTGGAAAGGTGATTGGAGTAGAAGACCTCCAAGGTCTGTTCCATCTCTGTTTTTCTGTTAAGAAAACCAAAGCTACATCAACCAGGCTTCGCTCTAGTCCCACGTGGACATTAACAGCCTCCTCACAGTCCCGTGATCAGCATGTATTTCCGACAGGCAAAATCAATGGTGGAAACTTAATGACCATGTGCTTCATTTAACAACTGCAGTGGTTCACTTAACAATCATGACCAAAAAGGCTGTAAAATCAGCCTCCACTCACTTAATAACCAAATTGCAATTCAACAGAAATTCTGGGCTAATTGTAGTTGTACGTCCAGGACTATTTGTACTTAAGAAAACATTTACAGCAACTGAACACTTTGGGTGCAACAGTCAGAAAAATCAACAGTTTATGTTTCCTCCCTTGCAAGCCAAGGCCTGTTGGATTTCTGCCTGCCAAGAAGAAAATAGGAAACAGTAGGGTGGCGCATTCCAAACAGAAGAAGCCTGCTTACCATTATACCTCCATTTTTGGAGTCGGGAGGCGGAATTTCGCATGTTGATGGCGCGAAGGACTTGGATGGTGGCATCTTGCGCACCCTGATCTCCGTACGTTGCCAAAAGGAGCCGCAATACGTCCAGCGTGTGGGCATCCTTTAACTTGCCCCATGGGATGGGGTCCTTCTCCTCCAAGTAGGAGAAGCTGAGTTTATGCTTGAACCTCTTAAAATCTTCTCCAGAGAGGTCATCTAGGGCGAACAGCAAAACATCTTCCAGCGATTCATGAAGTTCTTCCATTCCGGTTTAGGAAACCAGCCACAGGAAGCGGTTACAGCTCCTTTGAGAGAAAAGCAAGAAAAAAGCCACTTGTAAATCATTTCCATATTGATCACTGATTAACCACTAAGTGGCTAATTATCAACTGAGATTACACAAAGTGACAGAGGAACAAAAGACAAAGAGTAAGCCTGACAGTACAGCTCTGGGAAGAGAATGCTTGCAAACCTTGGGGTTGAATTCACACAACCGGCTGGCCTTGGCTAGGTTTTAACCTTGACTGGCACTGAGGAGAGTATGCTTGTGTGAATCCAATGTGTTTCAGTTTGTGGCCCAGCATATTCTATAGACACAGAAGAAGGGTTAAATTGCTCGTTTAGGAAGTAGTTATATACTGTCAACACATGGACAGACTTAACCATAGTTTCAACTGGGAAACTGTGCACATCCTAGACCTAGACCAAGTCAAAAACACTAGAGAATTCCTGTAAGCCTGGTATTCAGACATATTGACTCTCAACAGGAATATAGAGATAAACAAGAACTATATGCCATTCAAAAGAGACAATCAACAAGCCAAGAAGGGAACAAAAACACAACAAAACATATCTTCATAAGCAATTAACACCTTGATGAACAGAGATTAACATCAATATCAACATTAGACCAATCACAAAGCAAACAATACCCCAATTGGGGAACTGTCAATCATACAAACATAATCAATAGGCTAATAAAGAGATTATGCCCCACCTCCAACACTGACAGGACAAGTCACTTGTATACAGTATAAACAGGGAGAGAGCAGCTTTCAGCAATCAATGTTACCTAGTTGGGTAATGAAATGTCTGCAAGAAAACCACCAAGCTCAGAGGACACCAAGGACTCACAGTCCTCCTCCTCCTCCTCCCCCCCGCAAACCCCACTCCCTTCTAGCATTGATGATGTTACCTAGTTGGGTAATGAAACATTTGCAAGAAAACTACCAAGCTCAGAGAGCACCAAGGACCCCACAGCCCTCCCCCTCCTCCTCTCCCACCCCCCAAAATTAGAAAACACATTTTTAAGACCAAAAGACACACCCTTCATTTTGAATTACTTACAGTG
>NW_015394397.1:4621-8524 GCF_001527695.2 Protobothrops mucrosquamatus
GTTTACACTCTGTTGATGAAAGCCCAGATGCGCTGGGCAGGCCACGTTGTAAGGATGCCAGACCATCGCATCCCTAAACAGCTCTTCTATGGTGAGCTGCCTCAAGGAAAGCGATCGCACGGGGGACAAAAGAAGCGATACAAAGACACGCTGAAAGCATCTCTCAAGTCCCTGGATATCGACACCATCTCTTGGGAATCTTTGGCGCATGATCGACCGACATGGCGTACCCTGGTTTACCAAGGGTGCCAGATATATGAACACAGGAGGACAATCTTGGCACAAGAGAAGCGAGCACTCCGTAAAGCCAGAGCTGCAAATGCTGAAGCAACAGTGTCCACATTTCTCGGTTCAGTATGTGGCAGAACATTCCGTGCTAACATCGGTCTCATCAGCCATCTACGGACACACCGTTGATGGCCCACAATCCACAAGATGTCAAGGGCTTCATCGAAAATCGATGGACGAACAACAGAACAGATAGGTGATTGCTTATATGAAAAGAGCACAGTAAGGGGAGGGGGGAAAGGAGTTACAGATGGAGCCTGGGTTGTTGTGTGTGAGTCATCATCTAGGAATTATTTTTTTGTGCCATCTTATGCCTGGTACCAAGACCTGATCTTTTTGTTCTGGAAAGGTATAAAAGGTGGAAGACATCTTTTCTGGTTGTTGCCTTCATCTCTCTACCAGCCACGAAGAGAGATGGGGTCACCCAACTCTATTCTGATCAAAATAAAAGTTGTTTGCTTGCTGAAACCTCGACTCAGGAGTTTCTTTGGCTCTTTTAAATTCCTGAGTAATGCTGGGGCAGTTGTGAGGTTAAGTGGAAAACCTTACAAGATCTTCACGAAAGAGCCAGAGACAAAAGGAAAAGGACATTCCACCAGACTTCTGGCTGTCCTAGGGCAGTGATGGCAAACCTTTTAGAGACCGAGTGCCCAAAAATTGCCCTGCCCCCCACCCAACCCACTCTGCCCCTGCCCCCGCTTTGTCGCCCCACCCTGCCCCTGCTACGCCCCTGCCCCATCCGCCCACAGGATCACCCACCACTTCCACAGCCGCAGATTGCCCAGGTGGCCCAGCAGCGTCATGGCGGCCATCCCCTCCGCCCACGCCCCGCAGCATCATCTACGCGTGACAGGGCGCGAGGGTGGAGTCTTGTCCCTGCTGCCATGTGCTTGGCTGCGCTGCTCCGTGCGGGCCGTGCCCGGGGGTGACTCTCCTCCAGGGGGGCTGCTGGTGAGGAGGGGGCCATGGGGGGAGTTGAGGCTGGGGTGACGGTGCGCATGCCTACAGAGAGGGCTCCGAGTGCCGCTTCTGGCACGCATGCCATAGGTTCGCCACCACTGTCCTAGGGTTTCAGAAGGAGAAGGCATGTGCTATTGTGGGAGTTTGCATGCGCCTATGGACTTCCACGGCTGGAGGTTTTGGGTCCTCAGGTTGATCACATTGACTTACAGGAGCAAGCAAGGCTGGCCATTGGGAGATTTGGAATATTATGTTCAGTTTTGGTCACCACCATAAAAAAAAAGATGTCGAGACGCTAGAAAGAGTGCAGAGAAGAGCAACAAAGATGATCAGGGGAGTGGAGGCTAAAACATATGAAGAACTGGATTGGGTAGGTCTAGTCTAGTGAGAAGAAGGACTAGAGGTGGAACTAAGGAGAAATTTCCTTAGTGAGAACAATTAATCAGTGGAACAGCTTGACTTCTGAAGTTGTGGGTGCTCCATCACTGAAGATTTTTAAGAAGAGATTGGACAACCATTTGTCTAGAACAGGGGTCTTCAAACTTGGCCCTTTTATGACTTGTGGATTTCAACTCTCAGAATTCCTCAGCCAGCATGCCTGGCTGAGGAATTCTGGGAGTTGAAGTCCACAAGTCATAAAAGGGCCAAGTTTGAAGACCCCTGGTCTATACACATCCCTGTCAAAATGCCAACTTTTTGAGATGTTAAAAAAAAAAATCAGACCAAGATTAATCACTTCAGATTTTTTTCCACCTTTAATATAACATACAATTCAACATACAATTCAACTGAAAAACAAACTGAAATCTTTTAGGGTGAAAAAAATAACACTACAAAACTTACAGTAAGGCGGTTGCGTGAGTGTGCATAGCCTCTTAGAAATAGGGGATGTGACTGTGTTCAGAATTAATCATATCCAAACTGATATCATCTTAAATTCTGTTTGTATTGTTTTACTTTTGGTTTTTTGGGGGTGATTCTTGCTTTCAGTAAGACATTGTGTTACTTTAAAAGTTACCACGGATGTTTTACATTCTACATAAGCTACCAAGGATCTTTTTAGCAATAGCACTTAGACTTATATACAGCTTCATAGTGCTTTACAGCCCTCAACGGTTTACAGAGCCAGCCAATTGCCCACAACAACCTGGGTCCTCATTTTACTGACCTCGGAAGGATGGAAGGCTGAGTCGACCTTGAGCTGGTCAGGATCGAACTGCTGGCAGTGGGCAGAGTTGGCCTGCAATGCTGCATTATAACCACTGCGCCTCCATGGCTCTTTCTCTCTCTCTCTCTTCATCCATCTATCCATCTCTATCCATCCATCTATAGCAGATATGTCAAACTCACGACGTCACATGACATCACGCAACGTATCGGGACAGTTTTTGGGTGTGGCTTCCATATGACGCCCGTGGGCCAGCAGTTTGACACCCCTGATCTATAACAATAGCACTTAGACTTATAGTGCTTTACAGCCCTCTCTAAGCAGTTCACAGGGTCAGCATCTTGCCCCCCAACAATCTGGGTCCTCATTTTACCGACCTCGGAAGGATGGAAGGCTGAGTCAACCTTGAGCCAGTCAGAATCAAACTCCTGGCAGTGGGCAGAGTTGGCCTACAATGCTGCATGCTAACCACTGGGCCAACACGACTCCTTTTTGATCGCAGTAGGATAGAAATGTGTTTAAGAAATAAAATAAGTTATATTATTTTGAACATACTTAGAGAAAGCCTTTTGCTGTTCGTTGTATTGTTTGCTAACTTCAGGTTTTTCAAGTAGCAGCATTCCTGTTAGGTCCAATCCTTATGCTGCATAGAAGGCTGATGAACTAATTCAATATTTTGTATTTTGTGTCTTCCCTTGGCTGGAACTCACTCTTGGTTTGAACTGTGCACTTGGGCAGCCTGAAAAGAGGTTGTGTAGTTTGTGGTTCAGGACGTTTTGGGGAACTCAGCTTTCATCTGAGACTTCTGTGTAAACCCAAGTAAGATATTCCGCCATCTTGTGGTTGGTTTGGGGAGAACATGTAGAACAGAGTAGTTGCAGCTGGTTAATTCCGAGTTAGGATTTGAAGACAGTCAATCCTTAGTCACCCAGTAGGGAGGGGATATGATGAATAGAATAAGCCTCAGTTCACACAAATCTGCAGAAGAGGACTGGAGATTCCAGGAATCTGCCTTAAAATATGTGGAAATTCAGAAAGACAAGAACTGAAAGGGGATGTTTATCAGAGTTGTTCAATGCGGCTGCCTATATGGGCGGGGAGGGGGGGGAGAAAAGGGGAAGAGGGAGGGGGAAGGAGAGGAGGAAGAAGAGGAAGGAGGAAGAGAAGACGAAGGCAGAGGACGGAGGAGGGCAGGGAGGAAGAGGAGGAATGGAAGAGAAGAGGGAGGAGGAGGAAGAGAAGGAAGATTAGAAGAGGGAGGAGGAGAGGGAGAAGAAGGAAGAGGAGGAGGAAGAGGAGAGGGAAGAGGAGGAAGAGGTCTAAAAGAGGGAGGAGGAAGAGGAGGAAGACTAGAAGAGGGAGGAGGTGGTAGAGGAAGGAGGAGGGTGAGGGAGAAGAGAATGGGAGGAAGAGAATGGGAGGGAAAGGAAGAAGAGAAAAGGAGGGAAAGAATGGGAGAGGAAGAAGAGGGAGGGAAAGAATGGAAT
>NW_015394397.1:9454-12158 GCF_001527695.2 Protobothrops mucrosquamatus
GAAGAGGATGGGAGGGAGAGGAAGAAGAGGGAGGGAAAGAATGGGAGGGAGAGGAAGGAGTCACCCAGAACTGTAATATGGACCAGCATTTTGTGGCTCTGGGATGTCTGATGAATCCAAAGGGCAGGGCTTGGCCACAACTGATTTCAGGGCACTTTCCCATCATCCCCTTCAAGATCTCGACCATCTTCTTGGGAGCTTCAAGGCTCTGTAGGAATTCTCTCAAGGAGGCAAATTCTTGGTGGCTCTTTCTCTTTGGTAAAAAAATCTCTCCTACTATTCTATTCTCTCCTAGTCTAAGGAACCATCTGGAAGAGACACCACAGATATTATGAGAATGAAATGGGCAGCATCTAAATTTTGATACATAAATACAATGTTGCTATCGAAGGACCAAGAATGGTCAGCAGGAAATCTAATTTCCTTATTCTTAATCTGAAGTGACTGCAGGTAGTCCTCAACTTAGGACCACAATTACGAGTCCAAAATTTATGTTGCTAAGTGAGACGCGTACTGTGAGTTTGGCCCTATTTTATCTTTCTTGCCACAGTTGTTAAGCGAATCCACGCAGTTGTTAAGTTAGTGACACGGTTGTTAAGGGACTCCGGCTTCCCCATGGACGCTGCTTGTCAGGTGGTCGCAAAAAGGGATCACGTGACCGCAGAGACACTGCGGTTGTCATAAATATGAGTCAGTTGCCAAGCGTCTGAATTTTGATCACATGACCGTGGGGATGCTGCATCGGTCGTAAGTGTGAAAAATGGTCATAAGACACTTTTTTCAGTGCCGTTGTAACTTCGGTCACTAGGTGATCTGTTTGCAATGTACTTCCATCTCTCTGCTACCCTTAAAAGCAGAATATTTTAAAAGGAGTGAGGTTTTTGTATGGTCTTAAAGAAACAAACGCTGGCCAGACTGTTGAGGATTCATGAGGATTTTATTATTATTATGGTCCACAAGAACAGGTATTTTGACAAGTCATGCATTTCCCTATGAATTGGCTGAACGAAGACTGAAAATAAATTAAACAGTAACCTTAAAAGATGATCTAGAGATTATTTAGGCCCATAAAGTCAGGGGGTAGCTTCCAGATTGAAGCCACCAGGGGTGTCCAACCTGGTCAACTTTAGGACTTGTGGACTTCAACTCCCAGAATTCCCCAGCCAGCATGTTGACAAGATTGGACACCCCTGATTGGACACCCCAGGACACTACACTAGCAAATGAAGCTCAACAGTGCTACCTAGGCCAGGGGTAGGCAACATTGGCTCTTTTATGACCCGTGGACTTCAACTCCCAGAATTCCTGAGCCAGCCATGCTGAGGAGAAAGGGAGACTTTCCAAGCTGAGCCATGCTGGCTCAGGAATTCTGGGAGTTGAAGTCCACGAGTCATAAAAGAGCCAAGGTTGCCTACCCCTGACCTAAGCAACTGCTATTAATATGGAGATTTGGGATCTGAAGCAGGAGATCGGCCGAAGTCCGACGGAATGACTCCGAGGCCTGGTCTTCACTCAGGTGTGGGCTTCACCTGCTTTGCGGCTTCCAGCTGGGTCAGCATCTCATCCCATTGGATAAACTGTTTGGAAAGGAGGAGGGTCTGCAGGAGATCTTTAAGGAAAAGAGAAGCTGAGAAAAGCTAAAAAAGGTGGCAGGAGAAATGTTTAGCCTCATGAGGAAAAGGATGAGGGGAGGTATTATAGCATCTTCCAATAATTGAGGGGCTGCCACAAAAAAGATTGAGGGGGGGGGATCAACCTAAAAAGCACCTGAGGGCAAAGACAAGAAGCAACGGATGGAAGCTAATCAAGGAGAGAAGCAACCTAGAACTAAGGAGAAACTTCCTGACAGGGAGAACAATTCACCAGTGGAACAACTTACCGTCAGATGTTGTGAGTGCTCCATCACAGGAAGTTTTTAAGAAGAGACCGGACAGCCATTTGCCTATAATGGTATGGGGTCTCCTGCCTGAGCAGGGGGTGGACTAGAAGACCTCCAAGGTCCCTTCCAACTCTGTTATTCTGTTAATAATTAACCAGTGGAACAGGTTGCCTTTGGAGTTTATGGGTGCTCCATCACTGGAGGTTTTCAAGAAAAGATGGGACCACTGTATGTCCAGGGTGATATGAGGTCTCCTGCCTTGGGCAGGGGGGTTTGGATCAGAAGACCTCCAAAGTCCCTTCCAGCCCTAGGATTTTATGATTCTGTGAATGCAGAAGCAAACAAATGAAACTCTAATGGACAGCCCAAGATTCCTCAAAAGCTAGATCAAAGCTTTAAGGCAGTCGGAGGAAAGCTGAGGTAGTGAACCAGGGGCAGTTCTGTGTGAGTTGCACAGGAATTACGAGCTCCCAACTTAGTGAGGAAAAAGGATATCATTTTGTTGTAATCGTCTAGAAGTAACCGGACGTTCTCTGTCACAGCTTCACACTGATCCTGCAATATGAAAAGAATTCGGTCAATCCGTATTTCCTCATATGTGGGACTTGGTATTTTAAGTGCTAACTGCTTCAAATGCTCCATTCCACCTCACGGACAGAGTTTATTTCTTAAATCGTGCAAACTCTCAAGATTTGTGGTTACTAGTTAAAACAAAATGTGGGAGATTCAGCATCAGTGGGGAAAAAAGGACTTTGCTGGCACCCTGTAGATAAACGGTAAAAATTTCTCGGCTCTCAGATGTTTTTTTTTATATATATATATAGA
>NW_015394398.1:0-12157 GCF_001527695.2 Protobothrops mucrosquamatus
ATACATACCCATGGAGTTTTTAGAGGAATTCAAGTGAGTATATTAAGCAAAGTATATAATTTTGGATTGATTACCTGGCTGCTTTGATAATAGCAAGGAAACACTATATTTTCTTTTTATTAGAATATAGTGTTCACTATATACTAACTAAATGGAAAATGTTTAAGTTATCTATTTCTGACAAATTCTAATTTGCCCCTTTTGCTGAGAAATCTTCCATATATATCGAGTTACAATTCCCATGATTTCTAAGCAACATTGGATAAAAATCACGGCTGGGATTTATGGGTGTTGATGTAGTCCAATACCCGAGGGCCTTCCTACAAGCAGAAAATTAATGTGAGGTAAAAATTAAGGACCAAGCATTTTCTCTTGTGAAATGCTACAACGGCCTTTGGGATTATGGAAAACTGTATTATAATTTCCTTTGTGACATGGAACAAATAACAATGTCACGATTTGCTATTACCTATATTTTGGGGAAACTTGAATGACTGTAAGAAGTCTTGTTGCACTATAGCTCTCTCTCTCTCTCTCTCTCTGTGTGTGTGTGTGTGTGTGTGTGTGTCTCCAACCTTGGCAATTTTCCCAGCTAGCCATCCTGGCTAGGGAAGTCTGGGAGTTGAAGTCCACAAGTCTTAAAGTTGCTGACGTTGGACACCCCTGCCCTATAGTTTCTACAGTTCTCTAATGAGCCCAGAATATATTGTATGTAAAACCCTCTTCTTTATGCTATCATAGGATGTGCGGCGAATGTCTGGAGTGGCTCCAACAATTGTTAGATCAGCAAGTGACACAAATGAAAAGCGACCTTTTATGTGCGTGTATCCTGGCTGTAACAAGCGATATTTTAAACTGTCCCATTTGCAGATGCACGGTAGAAAACACACTGGTAAGTATCTTCATGGAGTGCATAGTTCCCCTGAAATAGTTGCCACATCCAGTGTCTCATAGCTCTTCCTATGGTAACGGAAGCTTTTCGTGGCCTTTCTAGGACTAAGCATTCTGAGAGCTTCTGGCAGTAGAATTGCCAACCTGTCACTTCAGTGGTGTCGTGTACTAATGAAAATGTGGTGCATGCATCTCCTTTCACAAAAAGACTCAGAGGGATAATTGTATATAGGTAGTCCTCGACTTACAACCCTTTGTTTAGTGACTGTGCAAAGTTACAATGGCATTGAAAAGTGATGACCGTTGCAGCCCACGCACACACACACACACACACACACACACACACACACCCATGGTCACTTGATCGAAATTTGAATGCTTGGCAACTGGCATGTCTTTATGACAGTTGCAGTGTTCCCAGTCATGTGATTACCCTTTGCGACCTTACGACATGCGAAGTCAATGGGGAAGCTGGATTCACTTAACGACCAGGTTACTATGGTAACTTAACAACTGCAGTGATTCAGTTTAACAACTGTGGGAAGAAAGGTTGTAATATGGGGCAAAACTCACTTAACAACCATTTTGCTTAGTATTGGAAATTTGAAGTTCAATTGTGGTTGCAATTTGAGGACTACTGGTAATTTCACATTTGAATGTTACAGAAAGATATGGCCATAAAATCAGGAAAGAACTACATGTATATATAAAACTTGAAATTAGTGCATTATTCTAAATGAGTGGATTATATTAGCTATAATTATAATATTCTCATAGTGTATGATTCTTAAATATGTAGCTTCAAATTTTATAAGGTGGAGAAATGGAACAGCCGAATAGCAATTAATGTTTTGTTTTGTTTTTTAAAAAGAAGAAAATGGAGTGGGTCATAAGATTTCCCCTTATAAAACAACTGATTCATTGCATTTCCTGCAAATTGTTATTTTACATAGTGTTACTATCTATGGAACTCTGATGCACGAAGCTGGAATTTGTATCAGTGCTTATCACTGCTTCAGCACAAATTTTGCTGACATCACAATTATGGTTGTTTACTAAGTGCCCTCCAAAGTATTAATACTGTTGACCCAGATATAAAAAGATACTCTTTTCTTGGAACAGCCAAAATAATGTATTTTAAAAAATCTTTATCAATAATATTGTACCCACTTTCACCCATCATTAACACCGAAGTAGCAACAATGATTTATTAGTTTGCAAATGATATATGACTGGATGATTTTTTTAAACACATAAAGTGATACTTAGTTGCAATGAACTTTTTCTTCCCAGCAAAACTCAGTTGTAAATAAACTGAATACAGTAACTCATCACTTTGAAGATAAAATTTTTGTAACAGTTTATCTATGGTGAAAATAAAGATTTCATTAACTAACAAGATTTATATTAATGGAAGGGTTTTTTTAAAAGTCATAACAACTTTTCAAGGAAATAGAAAAATGTATCTAACTCTCTGATTTCCTTTATACAAAACTAAAATTTGAACCCATTCAACTCATTACGATTGGAATTTCTTTGTTGACTTTACTACAGAGCTGATTTGTTGCTAAGAGGTCAGATTCTCCCACTCGGTTTTCTCCAGATATATTGTAACTACAATTTTAATTAAAACTTGGTTCATACAATGGATTGTCTCTCAGTACAACCCACAACAAAAATGATGGGATTATAATGCAATTGTTTCTGGTTATCCAAGATGGGGAAATAGGTTAAAAGTATAAATGCCTAAGTTAACCCTAACTACATTAATATAGTTTTCTTGGCAGTATTATGGAAAGTGATTGCCATTGCTTTCTTCCAGGGTGTTCTCAATTGTCCAGTCTATCCAGCAGTCCTGGAATTCACAGGCAGTTTCCTCATCTAAGTCTAACTAAGGCTGACCCTGCTTAGCTTTTAAGATTAGCCAAGGTTGGCTGGTTGACTAGGTTCACATCTGCTGAGACCACAGACTACTAACTACTGATGAGCAAAAATACCAAAACATGTAACCAGTGGTGGGATTCAGCCAGTTCGCACCACTTCGGCAGAACCGGTAGCTAATTTTTTGTTGCCCAGGCCCAGAATGGACTTCCAGAAGCGGCATCCACACAGAGAACCAGTTGTTCACGTACTTGAATCCCACCACTGCATGTAACTCTTGAGAACATGCTAAACCATAAACCTAATGCTCATCACCCTGCTTGGGTTCTATATTGAGATAATTTGCTAGGGATGTCAAATTTTCAGATGTTGCTAGCACTTCCAGAATTAGAACCTGAATGCAAAAAAACACATTTTATAAAAACTTATTTGTCGCTGGGACTTATTGCTGCTTCAGATTTGGATCAGATAAGCTAATGGAGGAATTCACTGTGAAGCTCAATTTTCCATGTGTTGATACTTGCTAAGGATGAAAAGATCAGGTGATCAGGCTGGAGACGCCTCATAACTTTCATAACTTAGCTGGGCACTTATTGTGTGACTTTACTCAATTAGTGTTTAGAATGTATATCCTCAGAAGAAGTCATAAATAGGAGTGAACAATCTGTTGTTTCCTCAAAAATTTACATAAAAATGCAGACCTTTGGCTTAACTAATAAGTGTCTATAAAAAAGGTGTTTCTTTATTATAACCACAAAGCAATGAAACAAGATTCTCATGATTTCTTTTTGTAAACAATGTTCAACTCACTTGCTGAACATTTCCTTATTTTTTTAGGACTGATTCTTTGTCACAAGCATTCATTGCTATATATAAGTATTCTAGTGCTGGAATTATTTAGTTGCAAATTCACAGATTTTAAGTGCTGCCTGCCTAAGCTATTGTCTCTTACAAATATTTTATTTATTTTTTAGTCACTCATCTTATCCAATGACTTTGGGTAGTGAACAATAAGAAGTTAAAAAATTTAAAATAATTCATTCATTTATTTAGCATATTTCTATAGCCCACCATCTCACAAAAATGTGAGTCGGAGCAGCATACAATATAACAGTTAAAAGCTCCATAGCAATCGAAAATCAGTAAAAACTAAATTTAAAAAAAACATAAAACATATAAAAAGGACACATAAAATAAACCTGTAAAAACCAAGAATGTGGGAGAACGTGGTAGGGATGCTAAATTTTCAGAGTCTGCTAGCACTTCCAGAATTATAGCTTGAGTGTGAAAAATACATTTGGTAAAAACTTTCTGTTGCTACTTCAGATTTTTGGATCAGCTAAGCTAAGCTCAATTTTCTACGTGGTCTCATACAGCCACCTTGTAGGCTGCTTCTGGGATCCTCAGGTCTGGAAAAAAATGTTTTAATCGTCTTCTGGAAAGCTAACAGAGATGGAGCTAATAACACCATCTGTGTAATGAGGCTCTAGAGGGCAGGGGCTACAGCAGAAAAGGCATGCCAGATGGAATTCCTTGCAAGTTCCCCCCTACCTGCCTTGTGAGAAAGATAAATACAATTGGAAAGCTGTTATGTAAGAAGTTGTAAGATATCACAACTGCATAAAATTACAATAAATAGCAGCCAAATAACCCTCTCCACAGTTACTAACACCATCTTCTCTTTGCACATTTACAGACCCAGGCCTTGGCACAATAAATTGTTACACAATTCCAACCATTTATTTTTAAGTTAGAAAGTGGAGATTGAATTTTTTTAAAAAAAAATTAAACATTTATGTTATCTTTTTTTCTAAAGATAATCATTTGCATTATCTTTGTATTATACAGTATGCGAGCTTTGTTCTAGTTATGTTGACTGGAGTTTTATTTAATGTCGACAGCGTTATTTACTTCCTTCAAATAAACATGTTTTTTCTAAGGAGAAAAGCCGTATCAGTGTGACTTTAAGGACTGTGAACGAAGATTCTCTCGTTCAGATCAACTCAAAAGGCATCAAAGGCGACATACAGGTTTGTTGCATATCTGAGCTTTTGACATGTGTTGCAATTTGCAGTTTCTCTTATCAGGAGTATGTGAAATGAAGTTGTAATTTTTTTGCTTTTAAGAGCACTAAAGGCTGGGACTATGACCTTTTATGTGTTTGTATAAGTTCAGATTTATACTACAAAGAAGCAATATTGAACTTACCGTAGGTTGGGATTATTTATATGCCCCTTGAAAAAATAGTAATGTTAGTACAGATCAGTTAGATTGTATTTTTGGGAAGAGCATTTGTGCCTTAGATGTAGTTAGATATTGTATAATTTGATTATTTCTAACCATATCTGCTGAGCATAGGTGATCCCAGAAACTAACCCTTTGGCCTGAGACACTGGGAAGTAATTTTTTCCCTATACTTGATAATGGGGAGGTATAGTCCTTGATAGTTGAAATAACAGCTACTTAACAAACCTTAAGAGATTTAATACATTTTTATAAATGATACAGATGATCCTTGACTTACGACTATTGCTTTAGCAGCCATTCAAAGTTATGGCAGTGCCGAACGAAGGGACTTACAACCAGTCCCGGATATTACAATTGTTACAATGTCCCATGGTCATGTGATCAAAATTTGGATGTTTGGCAATCTACACGCAACTTTTCCCCCGCCACTTATCTTTTCCTTATCTTTGCCCTTTTGGCCCTCTGCTCTCAATGGCCCCTGCCACCCTAGCTGTCCTTTGTAGTCTTCTTGCTGCAGCTGCAGCTGCTACTGACCAAAGCATACCCAGCCTGGTCCTTTGCAAGGTGACCACTGGTCATCTGAAGCTTTCTTCACCAGGCCTCACACAGTGGTTGCCTCTTCAGGTCTGAGGAAGATGGCCTCAGTTGCCTCATGAAGGACCGGCCCTGGCATAACTCATCATTAGTGGAGCAAGCGCTCCATGGCAATGGACCTAGGTATTTGCAAGACTGCCTCCTACCAAATGTCTCCCTTCGACCAGTCCGCTCCCACAGAGAGGGCCTCCTTAGGGTGCCATCGGCCAGTCAATGCCGGCTGGCAACCCCCAGGGGGGAGAGCCTTCTCTGCAGCAGCTCCTGCCCTCTGGAATGACCTACCCCGACCTACGTACAACTACGGACCTGCGCCTCTTCCGCCGAGCCTTGAAAACCCATCTATTCCATGCGGCTGGCCTGGCGTAGTTTTGATTGGGCTTTGTTAGGGGTTTTATATGGGGTATTTTAGAGCAGGCTTTTTATTCAATATTTATTGTTTTTTATTATTGCCTGTTCACCGCCCTGAGTCCCGTAAGGGAGATAGGGCGGTATATAAATTTAAATAATAAATAAATAAATAAATAAATAAGACGTCAGCTCTGATGGCAGAATTCAGGATAAGAGGGGTCTCAGTGTGAGTGCAGGGCAGTGAAAGTGGCTGGGGTTGGGGCAGCTGGGGCTCCCTGAGGTGGCATTGCAGTTTTGCATTGCATCGCTGGGCTTCCTGAGGTGGCAGCAAAAGCAACAACAGAGTGAAAGCAAAAGCATAATAAAAGCCAGCCAATCTTCATTTCTGATATTATTCCTTAAAAGAATTCTTTAGTGCAGGGATGTCAAACTCGGCAATGTCACATTACGTATCACGACTTTCTCCCCATTGCCGGCATGTCAAGTCAAAGCACTAGGGGTAAGAAGGCTCATTCAAGTCAAAGCACTAGGGGTAAGAAGGCTCCCAGAGTTCCTAAAGCATGCAAGCACATTTGTATCTCAATTTCAATAAATTTCTCTTTCCAAAAGAAAATAGTGCTGAGCACATCCGCAGTCCTATCACTCTACACAAGTGGTCTCCAACCTTGGCAACTTTACTACGTGTGGACGTCAACTCCCAAAACTCCTCAGCTAGCTATGTTGACTGAGGAATTCTGGGAGTTGAAGTCCACACGTCCTAAAGTTGCCAAGGTTGGAGATCCCTGCTCTACACCATACATCATAATCCCTCTGATTTCCTATAAGTTTGGAATCTGCAGAGAAGCCGTCAACCTTCACTGAGATCTTCCAAAAAGTCCTATTCTGGTGCCACCATCTTACAGGAGAAATACAAATGTTCCATCAGTTCCCTTGCAGTCCCACCACAGCTTACTTTGCACTGTAGTGTAATAAAAAAAAAACTCTTGTGCATGTGTAGAGGGTATAGAGAGTGACCTTAAGGGAGAGAGGGAAGATCCATTATCAAAGCAACAAACAGATAAATGTAGCTTAAGCCCATGCAAAGAAGAATTTATGAATTAAGGACCATCATTTCTCTAATTCTCAGGAAGAAAAAAGAAAGGAGAGAAAGCATATTTAGAATTAACATGATTCTAACACTATAGTCACTCTAATAAAAATAGGATAAGTGTTATCAGTTTCTTGGTCTGGTTTACCTTACAGGACTGAGAGCATGTTTCAAATAAATATTTTGAAAGTTGTATATATTTTCAATAAAAATCACAGCATTGGATAAACATCTAATTGTCCAAACAGAAATAAAATTCATTAAGTTCAATAAGGTTTAGGTAAGTAAATATAAGACTTCAGCCTTAGTCCTTTATTTATTTATTTTTTAAAAAAGCTGGTATCTTAAGAAATAATGAGAAAATAATTCTATGCAATGACATGCTTGTATAGATATCTACAGATTAGGAATACTGTATGATTTATTTATTAATTTCATAGTATTTATATGGCTGCTCATATTTTAAAATATCTTAATTCAAATAACTAAATAAAATAGCATACTAACAGAGATTTGCAGCTCCTTTATGGACAATCGTAAGTAAGCTCAGAAAAGAGGTAAGTGGAATATCGTGATTGATATTGTGTGCACAGTTAATTTTTTAAAGAATCTTCTAAGTACAGAAAATAAACTCAGATTTCTTTTTTTTTAAAAAAAAAAAATCACATCATGAACAACGTTTTTAAAAAGTATTTGGATATGTGAAGAATGATGTACTGAACTGAAATGGAAAAAAGCACACATTATTAAAGGACAGTATTGCTTGTAGAAATAACAACCATAATCGCATGATGTTTCTTATTTCTAATTTTTCAAGTTTTCACTCCAAAGTGAATTAATGCTTCCTTTTTTGCCAGAAACAAAGGCATGGTAAAAGCACTAAATGGAGTTAAAAAGGACCAGGAGACGGAAAAAGGTCAGATAGTTGAGTTGCTTGATTAATGAGACTAGAGATGTGAAGGTTTGTACTTAGAGGGGAAAATGGCAATTGTTAAATAAAAGTAAAAGTCCATGTTTCTGAAATTCAGAATAACGGATACTCTTATACCCCTGTAAAGGTACTAGAATACAAGAATAGATTTATTTTATGTATTTAGGTGTGAAACCTTTCCAGTGTAAAACCTGTCAGAGAAAGTTCTCCAGATCTGATCATCTGAAGACTCACACCAGGACTCATACAGGTAAAACAAGTGCGTATACTTTTTTCCCATTTATATATTCTTATTTATTTTATTGAAAGTTAAATTATGATATTTCTTGGAAATTATTCTGGGCATATGTGATATTGATATGTCTTAGCTATTACAGAGAAAATAATGCTTAGGGCTGGGGTACTTAACTTTGGCAACTCTAAGACTTGTGGACCTCAACTTCTAGAATTCCCCAGCCAGTCATGGGAATTCTGGGAGTTGAGGTCCACAAGTCTTAAATTTGCCAAGATTGGACATATCTGGCTTAGAGCAAAATCAAGAGTCATGACTATCATCTTTTGGCAGAAGAATTAAGTTCAGGTGACAAGAGTTTAAATTGGGCTAATCTGTCTTTTAAACTCAACTTAATTTGAGGCTGCAACTTCTAGCCAACATTCTAAATAGGACAAACTGACTCAATTCTTAGGTTCTGTCTCAGAGGTGAACAACCTGACTACAAGGGCCCTGAACACCACTTGTGCAGCTCTGAAATCACTCAGAACACAGGAACTAAAAATATGAATTTATTTCATAATCATCACTTTTCCTGCTCACAGCAAAGTTGAGGAGAAGAAACTATTATTTAATCTGAGGAAGAAGAGACATATGTGTGTTTAATCTGCTATCTGTATCTCCACCTCCTTGAAATAAGAGAGACAGTTCTCTAGGACCTAGTCAATTTCACTCATTGTGCTCTAGAGTATCTGTCTATATGTTGTTATAGTAAGGTCAGCCCTCCTTTTTGAGCTTTATTTCTGCTTTTGTGTCTTTCACTTTTTCACATTATTGTATTCTGGAGATGCCCAAAGAAATGTGAGAGGAGAGGCAAGCTAGCCTAGAGAAGGCACAGTTCTGAAATCATGCACACACATACATGTCATTCCTGTTGCTGGCCCTGTTTGGTGGATCTCTTCTCCACTGGTTTGGGACATACTGCAAGGAAATATCAATACAGCCAATGAAAGACATTTATTGAATAGTCACAAATTAGAACATGCAGCAGTGACTTCAAGCAGATACTAAAGAGGCAGAATGGGGTTAGCTAAGGGGACAACTATTTTTATGGTAAGATTCCTTTGTGCCCTCTCTAGAATGGGCAGGCAATATTTTGAAATGGTCAGAAGAAAGACTCTAAATGATTAATATCCCAACAGCAAGACTTTTTAAAGCTTATACACACCAACTCTAGTTCACCCTTTATAGTCCAATGTAGCAAGGCAAACTAGTGGAAAACTAGTAATACATGTATTGTCTGTTTAAAAATAAAAGTGTTACTTCTTCACAATACTTATCATTAATCTTAAGGTTCTAAAATAAAGATAACTGAAGTTGGAGAATATATTAATCAGAATTTACTCACCTGATATTTTCTTCAGTGGACCATTTACAAAATATTTAACAATTTAGATTGAAGTTTCCATTTCATAATATTTTCTAAATTGTCTCCTTGAGAACAAACAAAAAGTGTTAAATTCCATTTCAATACTTTAAAAAACAAACAAAACCCAAACCCTTTTTTTCCTCAATAAAACAGATACAGGAAATGGTGAGATAGTGGTGATCTAGACTGAGGGCATAGCTACTTTTTCTCTGGACTGTTTTGCCACTAAAAACAACATCTTTTTTTTGGGGGGGGGAAGGAATGCCATCAAGGCAATATTGACTCCTGGTGACTGTCTGGACAAGTCCTTGCAATTTTCTTGGCAAGATTTCAGAAGTGGTTTGTCCTTGTCTCCTTCCTAAGGTGAGAGAAAGTGACTAGCTCAAGGTCACCTGGCTGGCTTCATGCCTAAAATGGGATCAGAACTCATAGTCTCATGGTTTTTACCTGATGCTTTAACCACTACACCAACCTGACTCTCTGTCCTTAGCTGCTATTTATTCCGAGAGCACTCATTTGGAAAAATAACACTTGAGTGGCAATTTCTTCAGGGCATGCATGCTGTTCCATGATGCAAACTTGGTACAAACTGAACTCTTTGGGGTTGGTTTAAAGCAAAATAAGGAGAAGAAAAGAGAAGCCTATGGATATCACAATGAAGGACAGCTGTTACGGGGCCCAGTCAGCAAACTTACTTTCAAAGCTATTGTCCTCCAGAGTTTTCATTCTCTTTTGTTGTTACTCCATCTGACTTATGGAATAGAAATGCTGCCTTCCAGTGTGAAAGACAGAGGGCTTCTGGCTTTGACTGTTTCCATCTCCTAGGAGGAAGGGTTGCATTTAATGGCTTCAGCTAATTTCCCCCTTACCCTGCCAAAACTCATTGAGGTTAGAGGGGGAAGGTTATCTACACAGATGCTGTGCTTGTTTGGTACAAATTTAGGACTGAGACTTTTTTGTAACCACCCGGATCTCTGGACCATGATTCAATTGAGGGATTAAACAGGGAATTGAATCCCTGTTATTAAATGTACATTTAAGACACATGTGCATAAATATGGATTTTAAGACACAGGCATTAATTTAAATTAATGATGGCTTAGAATATTTTAATTGTACTTTTAATATTTTTATTATGAATGTTGTTTTTATATTATTATTGCAAACTTTCAAGAGGCTATGGTAGTTAGTATCATAAAATGCAATGTAAAGCTGGCCATTTTTCCTTTAAGCAACCTTGTGAAATTTGACTATTCTCTGTCAAACAGGGAGAGTATAATGTAATGTAATGTAATATAATAATGTAATATATAATATAATATAATAAATATAATATAATATAATATAATATAATATAATACAATACAATACAATACAATACAATACAATACAATACAATACAATACAATACAATACAATACAAACATATATTTATAACATATATCTATTGTAAATATATATATTATATAATTCTAAATGTAGGTATAATATAATATATATAAAAATAATTTAAATGTTCAAACTATAAACAGATATAATACTTAAGGAGAACATCCTTTTATAAATCTAAAAATAATGGAAGGTTTAAATGAGAAAATAATCTACTGAGCAACCTCTATTTAGGATACATATCGGAAGCTTTCTTCAGAGTAGAAAAATGTCCCAAACATATAGAACACATTTTTATTTAAAAGCAATAGAAACTAAGAGATTAACTCAACTTTTATTGGAATCTTTGGAAAGTTGAACATGAGCTTAATGAAGCACCTTATAGTCAAAAGATAGGAATCTACTTCAGCACTGAGCCTTGGTGGTACAGTGGTTAGAATGCAGTATTACAGGCTAATTCTGCCCACAGCCAGAAGTTCGATCCTGACCAACTCAAGGTTGACTTAACTTTCTAACTTTGCAAAATGAGGGCCCAGATTACTGGGGACAATATGCTGATATTTGTAAACCATTTAGAGAGTGCTGTAAAGCATTATATAAGTCTAAGTGCAATTGCAGTTTAATCAGAGTTCTAGGAGGGGATAAGGCAATAGTATATATTAGGATTATGATGATAATTTATAACTGTACATTTTGTTAACAGGTGAAAAACCTTTCAGCTGTCGGTGGCCCAGCTGTCAAAAGAAATTTGCTCGTTCTGATGAATTGGTCCGTCATCATAATATGCACAACAGGAACATGACTAAACTTCAACTTACCCTTTAGGTGTTTCATGCTTTTTGCACAACCCAGATGGAATTCTATGAACTGTTGCAAACATTTTCAGCTATCATCTCTTTGCTCGTAAGGAAATCTTAAGATGCCTTCAGCTTGGACTTTGGAATTTTCCATTCCAAACCTCAAATGGTTTAAATTTGTAACATTATTATATAACTTCGTTGGCTAGGTTCCACTTTAAATTTTGCTATAGATTCTAGTTTATGTATATTTGTTCTTTCCTTCAGAAGATTTTTGTACTTATTTTTTACTTGAAATTTGTCACAGTGCTCAGTCATACTCATACATAATGAATGGTATATGTAAACGTCA
>NW_015394399.1:0-2466 GCF_001527695.2 Protobothrops mucrosquamatus
GGAGGAAAATTACACTTAGGGTTAGGGTTAGGTCACCATGAACTCGGACAGCAAAATGGACATCGCCAATAAATTCGGAGTGCTTGGGTATGGTTAGGAGGGCACTGACTTTTTGGGGCTGTGCTATCTATATTTCCTGGTAAAATACATGAGAAAACCCCATTGAAGGAAATTTTCACTTAGGGCTAGGGTTAGGTCAACATGTACTCGGACAGCAAAATGGACATGGCCAACAAATTCGGAGTGCTTGGCTATGGATAGGAGGACACTGACTATTCTAGCCTGTGCTATCTATATTTCCTGGTAAAATACATTGGAAAATCCCATTGGAGGAAAATTCCACTTAGGGTTAGGGTTAGGTCACAATGTACTCGGATAGCAAAATGGACATGGCCAACAAATTCGGAGCGCTTGGCTATGGATAGGAGGACACTGACTATTTAACCCTAAGTGGAATTTTCCTCCAAGGGGATTTTCCCATCTATTTTACCAGTAAACATAAATAGTGAAGGCTTGAAAATTCAATGACCTCCTATCCATACCCAAGCACTCCAAATTTATTGGCGATGTCAATTTGCTGTCAGGGATTTTCCCATGTATTTTACCTAACCCTAACCCTAAGTGGAATTTTCCTACAATGGGATTTTACCATGCATTTTACCAGGAAACATAGGTTGCGCAGGATAGAAAAGTCAGTGTTCTCCAAACCATATCCAAGCACTCCGAATTTTTTGGCGATGTCCCTTTTGCTGTCCGAGTTCATGGTGACCTAACCCTAACCCTAAGTGTAAATTTCCTCCAATGGGGTTTTCTCATGTATTTTACCAGGAAATATAGATAGCGCAGCCCCAAAAAGTCAGTGCCCTCCTAACGATATCCAAACATTCCGAATTTATTGGCGATGTCCATTTTGCTGTCCGAGTTCATGGTGACCTAACCCTAACCCTATGATTTTCCCATGTATTTTACCAGGAAAAATAGATAGCACAGGCTAAAAAATTCAGCGCCCTCCTAACCATACCCAAGCACTCCGAATTTATTGGCGATGTCCATTTTGCTGTCCGAGTTCATGGTGACCTAACCCTAACCCTAAGTGGAATTTTCCTCCAATGGGATTTTCCCATGTATTTTACCAGGAAAAATAGATAGCACAGGCTAGAATAGTCAGTGTCCTCCTATCTATAGCCAAGAACTCCGAATTTGTTGGCCATGTCCATTTTGCTGTCCGAGTACATGGTGACCTAACACTAACCCTAAGTGGAATTTTCCTCCAATGGGATTTTCCCATGTATTTTACCAGGAAACATAGATATCAAAGGCTAGAATAGTCAGTGTCCTCCTATCCATAGCCAAGGACTCCGAATTTGTTGGCCATGTCCATTTTGCTGTCTGAGTTCATGGTGACCTAACCCTAACCCTAAGTGGAATTTTCCTCCAATGGAATTTTCCCATCTATTTTACCAGGAAACATAGATAGCGCAGGCTAAAAAATTCAGTGCCCTCCTAACCATACCCAAGCACTCCGAATTTATTGGCGAGGTCCATTTTGCTTTCCGAATTCATGGTGACCTATCCCTAACCCTAAGTGGAATTTTCCTCCAATGGGATTTTCCCATGTATTTTACCAGGAAACATAGATAGCACAGGCTAGAATAGTCAGTGTCCTCCTATTTATAGCCAAGCACTCCGAATTTGTTGGCCATGTCCATTTTGCTGTCCGAGTACATGGTGACCTAACCCTAACCCTAAGTGGAATTTTCCTCCAATGGAATTTTCCCATCTATTTTACCAGGAAACATAGATAGTACAGGCTAAAAAATTCAGTGCCCTCCTAACCATACCCAAGCACTCCGAATTTATTGGCGATGTCCATTTTGCTTTCCGAATTCATGGTGACCTAACTCTATCCCTAAGTGGAAATTTTCTCCAATGGGGTTTTCTCATGTATTTTACCAGGAAATATAGATAGCGCAGCCCTAAAAAGTCAGTGCTCTCCTAACCATATCCAAACACTCCGAATTTATTGGCCATGTCCATTTTGCTGTCCGAGTTCATGGTGACCTAACCCTAACCCTAAGTGGAATTTTCCTCCAATGGGATTTTCCCATCTATTTTACCAGGAAACATAGATAGCACACGATAGAAAAGTCAGTGCCCTCTTAACCAAACCAAAGCACTCCGAATTAATTAGCAATGTCCATTTTGCTGTCCGACTTCATGGTGACCTAATCCAAACCCTAACTGGAATTTTCCTCCAATGGTAATTGCCATCTATTTTACCTGGAAACATAGATAGCGCAGGCTAAAAAATTCAGTGCCCTCCTAACCATACCCAAGATCTCCGAATTTATTGGCGATGTCCATTTTGCTGTCCGAGTTCATGGTGACCTAACCCTATCCCAAAGTGGAATTTTCCTCCAATGGGATTTTCCCATGTATTTTACCAGGAAACATAGATAGCACAGG
>NW_015394399.1:5968-7312 GCF_001527695.2 Protobothrops mucrosquamatus
TTAGAATAGTCAGTGTCCTCCTATCCATAGCCAAGCACTCCGAATTTGTTGGCCATGTCCATTTTGCTGTCCGAGTACATGGTGACCTAACCCTAACCCTAAGTGTAATTTTCCTCCAATGGGATTTTCCCATGTATTTTACCAGGAAACATAAATAGTGCAGGCTTGAAAATTCAATGCCCTCCTATCCATACCCAAGTATTCCAAATTTATTAGTGATGTCCATTTTGCTGGCCGAGTTCATGGTGACCTAACCCTAACCCTTAGTGGAATTTTCCTACAAAGGTATTTTACCATGCATTTTACCAGGAAACATAGGTTGCTCAGGATAGAAAAGTCAGTGTTCTCCAAACCATACCCAAGCACTCCGAATTTATTGGCGATATCCATTTTGCTGTCCGAGTTCATGGTGACCTAACCCTAACCCTATGATTTTCCCATGTATTTTACCAGGAAAAATAGATAGCACAGGCTAAAAAATTCAGCGCCCTCCTAACCATACCCAAGCACTCCGAATTTATTGGCGATGTCCATTTTGCTGTCTGAGTTCATGGTGACCTAACCCTAACCCTAAGTGGAATTTTCCTCCAATGGGATTTTCCCATGTATTTTACCAGGAAAAATAGATAGCACAGGCTAGAATAGTCAGTGTCCTCCTATCTATAGCCAAGCACTCCGAATTTGTTGGCCATGTCCATTTTGCTGTCCGAGTACATGGTGACCTAACACTAACCCTAAGTGGAATTTTCCTCCAATGGGATTTTCCCATGTATTTTACCAGGAAACATAGATATCAAAGGCTAGAATAGTCAGTGTCCTCCTATCCATAGCCAAGGACTCCGAATTTGTTGGCCATGTCCATTTTGCTGTCTGAGTTCATGGTGACCTAACCCTAACCCTAAGTGGAATTTTCCTCCAATGGAATTTTCCCATCTATTTTACCAGGAAACATAGATAGCGCAGGCTAAAAAATTCAGTGCCCTCCTAACCATACCCAAGCACTCCGAATTTATTGGCGATGTCCATTTTGCTTTCCGAATTCATGGTGACCTAACTCTATCCCTAAGTGGAAATTTTCTCCAATGGGGTTTTCTCATGTATTTTACCAGGAAATATAGATAGCGCAGCCCTAAAAAGTCAGTGCTCTCCTAACCATATCCAAACACTCCGAATTTATTGGCGATGTCCATTTTGCTGTCCGAGTTCATGGTGACCTAACCCTAACCCTAAGTGGAATTTTCCTCCAATGGGATTTTCCCATCTATTTTACCAGGAAACATAGATAGCACACGATAGAAAAGTCAGTGCCCTCTTAACCAAACCCAAGCACTCCGAATTAATTAG
>NW_015394399.1:8344-12262 GCF_001527695.2 Protobothrops mucrosquamatus
CACTCCGAATTAATTAGCAATGTCCATTTTGCTGTCCGACTTCATGGTGACCTAATCCAAACCCTAAGTGGAATTTTCCTCCAATGTGATTTTCCCATCTATTTTACCAGGAAACATAGATAGCGCAGGCTAAAAAATTCAGTGCCCTCCTAACCATACCCAAGATCTCCGAATTTATTGGCGATGTCCATTTTGCTGTCCGAGGTCATGGTGACCTAACCCTAACCCTAAGTGTAATTTTCCTCCAATGGGATTTTCCCATGTATTTTACCAGGAAACAAAGATAGCACAGGTTAGAATAGTCAGTGTCCTCCTATCCATAGCCAAGCACTCCGAATTTGTTGGCCATGTCCATTTTGCTGTCCGAGTACATGGTGACCTAACCCTAACCCTAAGTGGAATTTTCCTCCAATGGGATTTTCCCATGTATTTTACCAGGAAACATAAATAGTGCAGGCTTGAAAATTCAATGCCCTCCTATCCATACCCAAGCATTCCAAATTTATTAGTGATGTCCATTTTGCTGGCCGAGTTCATGGTGACCTAACCCTAACCCTTAGTGGAATTTTCCTACAAAGGTATTTTACCATGCATTTTACCAGGAAACATAGGTTGCTCAGGATAGAAAAGTCAGTGTTCTCCAAACCATACCCAAGCACTCCGAATTTATTGGCGATATCCATTTTGCTGTCCGAGTTCATGGTGACCTAACCCTAACCCTAAGTGTAATTTTCCTGCAATGGGATTTTCCCATGTATTTTACCAGGAAACATAAATAGTGAAGGCTTGAAAATTCAATGCCCTCCTAACCATACCCAAGCACTCTGAATAGTTTGGCCTTTTCCATTTTGCTTCTGAGTTCATGGTGACCTAACCCTAAACCTAAGTGGAATTTTCCTCCAATGGGATTTTCCAATGTATTTTACCAGGAAACATAAATAGTGCAGGCTTGAAAATTAAATGCCCTCCTAACCATACCCAAGTCCTTCGAATTTGTTGGCGATGTCTATTTAGCTTTCAGGGTTCGTGGTGACCTAACCCTAGCCCTAAGTGGAAATTTCCTCTAATGGGTTTTTCTCATGTATTTTACCAGGAAATATAGATAGCGCATCCATAAAAAGTCAGTGCCCTCCTAACCATATCCAAACACTCCGAATTTATTGGCGATGTCCATTTTGCTGTCCGAGTTCATGGTGACCTAACCCTAAGTGGAATTTTCCTCCAATGGGATTTTCCCATCTATTTTACCAGGAAAATTAGATAGCACATGATAGAAAAGTCAGTGCCCTCTTAACCAAACCCAAGCACTCCGAATTAATTAGCAATGTCCATTTTGCTGTCCGACTTCATGGTGACCTAATCCAAACCCTAAGTGGAATTTTCCTCCAATGGGATTTTCCCATCTATTTTACCAGGAAACATAGATAGCGCTGGCTAAAAAATTCAGTGCCCTCCTAACCATACCCAAGCACTCCGAATTTGTTGGCCATGTCCATTTTGCTGTCCGAGTACATGGTGACCTAACCCTAATCCTAAGTGGAATTTTCCTCCAATTGGATTTTCCCATCTATTTTACCAGGAAACATAGATAGCGCAGGCTAAAAAATTCAGTGCCCTTCTAACCATACCCAAGCACTCCGAATTTATTGGCAATGTCCATTTTGCTGTCCGAGTTCATGGTGACCTAACCCTAACCCTAAGTGTAATTTTCCTCCAATGGGATTTTCCCATGTATTTTACCAGGAAACATAGATAGCACAGGCTAGAATAGTCAGTGTCGTCCTATCCATAGCCAAGCACTCCGAATTTGTTGGCCATGTCCATTTTGCTGTCCGAGTACATGGTGACCTAACCCTAACCCTAAGTGGAATTTTCCTCCAATGGGATTTTCCCATCTATTTTACCAGGAAACATAGATAGCGCAGGCTAAAAAATTCAGTGCCCTCCTAACCATACCCAAGCACTCTGAATTTATTGGCGATGTCCATTTTGCTGGCCGAGTTCATGGTGACCTAACCCTAACCCTAAGTGGAATTTTCCTACAAAGGTATTTTACCATGCATTTTACCAGGAAACATAGGTTGCTCAGGATAGAAAAGTCAGTGTTCTCCAAACCATATCCAAGCACTCCGAATTTGTTGGTTATGTCCATTTAGCTTTCAGGGTTCATGGTGACCTAACCCTAGCCCTAAGTGGAAATTTCCTCCAATGGGGTTTTCTCATGTATTTTAACAGGAAATATAGATAGCGCAGCCCTAAAAAGTCAGTGCCCTCCTATCCATAGCTAAGCACTCCGAATTTGTTGGCCATGTCCATTTTGCTGTCCGAGTACATGGTGACCTAACCCTAACCCTAAGTGGAATTTTCCTCCAATGGGATTTTCCCATCTATTTTACCAGGAAAAATAGATAGCGCAGGCTAAAAAATTCAGTGCCCTCCTAACCATACCCAAGCACTCCGAATTTATTGGCGATGTCCATTTTGCTGTCCGAGTTCATGGTGACCTAACCCTAACCCTAAGTGTAATTTTCCTCCAATGGGATTTTCCCATCTATTTTACCAGGAAAAATAGATAGCTCAGGCTAGAATAGTCAGTGTCCTCCTATCCATAGCTAAGCTCTCCGAATTTGTTGGCCATGTCCATTTTGCTGTCCGAGTACATGGTGACCTAACCCTAACCCTAAGTGGAATTTTCCTCCAATGGGATTTTCCCATCTATTTTACCAGGAAACATAGATAGCACACGATAGAAAAGTCAGTGCCCTGTTAACCAAACCCAAGCACTCCGAATTAATTAGCAATGTCCATTTTGCTGTCCGACTTCATGGTGACCTAATCCAAACCCTAAGTGGAATTTTCCCCCAATGGGATTTTGCCATCTATTTTACCAGGAAACATAGATAGAGAAGGCTAAAAAATTTAGTGCCCTCCTAACCATACCCAAGCACTCCGAATTTATTGGCGATGTCCATTTTGCTGTCCGAGTTCATCGTGACCTAACCCTAACCCAAGTGTAATTTTCGTCCAATGGGATTTTCCCATGTATTTTACCAGGAAATATAGATAGCACAGGCTAGAATAGTCAGTTTCCTCCTATCCATAGCCAAGCACTCCGAATTTGTTGGCCATGTCCATTTTGCTGTCCGAGTACATGGTGACCTAACCCTAATCCTAAGTGGAATTTTCCTCCAATGGGATTTTCCCATGTATTTTACCAGGAAACATAGATAGCACAGGCAAGAATAGTCAGTGTCCTCCTATCCATAGCCAAGCACTCCGAATTTGTTGGCCATGTCCATTTTGCTGTCTGAGTACATGGTGACCTAACCCTAACCCTAAGTGGAATTTTCCTCCAATGGGATTTTCCCATGTATTTTACCAGGAAACATAAATAGTGCAGGCTTGAAAATTCAATGCCCTCCTATCCATACCCAAGCATTCCAAATTTATTAGTGATGTCCATTTTGCTGTCCGAGTTCATGGTGACCTAACTCTAACCCTAAGTGGAATTTTCCTACAATGGTATTTTCCCATCTATTTTACCAGGAAACATAGGTTGCGCAGGATAGAAAAGTCAGTGTTCTCCAAACCATATCCATGCACTCCGAATTTGTTGGTTATGTCCATTTAGCTTTCAGGGTTCGTGGTGACCTAACCCTAGCCCTAAGTGGAAATTTCCTCCAATGGGGTTTTCTCATGTATTTTACCAGGAAATATAAATAGCGCAGCCCTAAAAAGTCAGTGCCCTCCTAACCATATCCAAACACTCCGAATTTATTGGCGATGTCCATTTTGCTGTCCGAGTTCATGGTGACCTAACCCTAACCCTAAGTGGAATTTTCCTCCAATGGGATTTTCCCATCTATTTTACCAGGAAACATAGATAGCACACGATAGAAAAGTCAGTGCCCTCTTAAC
>NW_015394399.1:16537-22396 GCF_001527695.2 Protobothrops mucrosquamatus
TCCAAACACTCCGAATTTATTGGCGATGTCCATTTTGCTGTCCGAGTTCATGGTGACCTAACCCTAACCCTAAGTGGAATTTTCCTCCAATGGGATTTTCCCATCTATTTTACCAGGAAACATAGATAGCACACGATAGAAAAGTCAGTGCCCTCTTAACCAAACCCAAGCACTCCGAATTAATTAGCAATGTCCATTTATCTGTCCGACTTCACGGTGACCTAATCCAAACCCTAAGTGGAATTTTCCTCCAATGGGATTTTCCCATCTATTTTACCAGGAAACAGAGATAGCGCAGGCGAAAAAATTCAGTGCCCTCCTAACCATACCCAAGCACTCCGAATTTATTGGCGATGTCCATTTTGCTGTCCAAGTTCATGGTGACCTAACCCTAACCCTAAGTGTAATTTTCCTCCAATGGGATTTTCCCATGTATTTTACCAGGAAACATAGATAGCACAGGCTAGAATAGTCAGTGTCCTCCTATCCATAGCCAAGCACTCCGAATTTGTTGGCCATGTCCATTTTGCTGTCCGAGTACATGGTGACCTAACCCTAACCCTAAGTGGAATTTTCCTCCAATGGGATTTTCCCATGTATTTTACCAGGAAACATAAATAGTGCAGGCTTGAAAATTCAATGCCCTCCTATCCATACCCAAGCATTCCAAATTTATTAGTGATGTCCATTTTGCTGTCCGAGTTCCTGGTGACCTAACCCTAACCCTAAGTGGAATTTTCCTACAATGGTATTTTACCATGCATTTTACCAGGAAACATAGGTTGCGCAGGATAGAAAAGTCAGTGTTCTCCAAACTATATCCAAGCACTCCGAATTTGTTGGTTATGTCCATTTAGCTTTCAGGGTTCATGGTGAACTAACCCTAGCCCTAAGTGGGAATTTCCTACAATGGGGTTTTCTCATGTATTTTACCAGGAAATATAGATAGCGCAGCCCTAAAAAGTCAGTGCCCTCCTAACCATATCCAAACACTCCGAATTTATTGGCGATGTCCATTTTGCTGTCCGAGTTTATGGTGACCTAAGCCTAACCCGAAGTGGAATTTTCCTCCAATGGGATTTTCCCATCTATTTTACCAGGAAACATAGATAGCACACGATAGAAAATTCAGTGCCCTCTTAACCAAACCCTAACCCGAAGTGGAATTTTCCTCCAATGGGATTTTCCCATCTATTTTACCAGGAAACATAGATAGCACACGATAGAAAATTCAGTGCCCTCTTAACCAAACCCTAACCCGAAGTGGAATTTTCCTCCAATGGGATTTTCCCATCTATTTTACCAGGAAATATAGATAGCACACGATAGAAAATTCAGTGCCCTCTTAACGAAACCCAAGCACTCCGAATTAATTAACAATGTCCATTTTGCTGTCCGACTTCATGGTGACCTAATCCAAACCCTAAGTGGAATTTTCCTCCAATGGGATTTTCCCATGTATTTTACCAGGAAACAGAGATAGAGCATGCTAAAAAATTCAGTGCCATCCTAACCATACCCAAGCACTCCAAATTTATTGGCGATGTCCATTTTGCTGTCCGAGTTCATGGTGACCTAACCCTAACCCTAAGTGGAATTTTCCTCCAATGGGATTTTCCCATCTACTTTACCAGGAAAAATAGATAGCGCAGGCTAAAAAATTCAATGCCCTCCTAACCATACCCAAGAACTCCGAATTTATTGGCGATGTCCATTTTGCTTTCCGAGTTCATGGTGACCTAACCCTAAGTAGAATTTATCTCCACTGGAATTTTCCCATGTATTTTACCAGGAAACATAGATAGCACAGGCTTGAAAATTCAATGCCCTCCTATCCATACCCAAGCACTCTGAATGGTTTGGCCATGTCCATTTTGCTGTCCGAGTTCATGGTGACCAAACCCTAACCCTAAGTGGAATTTTCCTCCAATGGGATTTTCCAATGTATTTTACCAGGAAACATAAACAGTGCAGGCTTGAAAATTCAATGCCCTCCTAACTATAACCAAGCACTCCGAATTTATTGGCGATGTCCATTTTTCTGTCCGAGTTCATGGTGACCTAACCCTAAACCTAAGTGTAATTTTCCTCCAATGGGATTTCCCCATGTATTTTACCAGGAAACATAGATAGCGCAGGCTAGAATAGTCAGTGTCCTCCTATCCATAGCCAAGATCTCCTAATTTGTTGGCCATGTCCATTTTGCTGTCCGAGTACATGGTGACCTAACCCTAACCCTAAGTGGAATTTTCCTCCAATGGGATTTTCCCATGTATTTTACCAGGAAACATAAATAGTGCAGGCTTGAAAATTCAATGCCCTCCTATCCATACCCAAGCATGCCAAATTTATTAGTGATGTCCATTTTGCTGTCCGAGTTCATGGTGACCTAACCCTAACCCTAAGTGGAATTTTCCTCCTATGGGATTTTACCATGTATTTTACCAGGAAACATAGATAGCGCATGCTAAAAAATTCAGTGCCCTCCTAACCATACCCAAGAACTCCGAATTTATTGGCGATGTCCATTTTGCTGTCCGAGTTCATGGTGACCAAACCCTAACCCTAAGTGGAATTTTCCTCCAATGGGATTTTCCAATGTATTCTACCAGGAAACATAAATAGTGCAGGCTTGAAAATTCAATGCCCTCCTAACCATACCCAAGTCCTTCGAATTTGTTGGCCATGTCAATTTTGCTGTCCGAGTTCATGGTGACCTAACCCTAACTCTAAGTGTAATTTTCCTCCAATGGGATTTTCCCATGTATTTTACCAGGAAACATAGATAGCACAGGCTAGAATAGTCAGTGTCCTCCTTTCCATAGCCAAGCACTCCGAATTTGTTGGCCATGTCCATTTTGCTGTCCGAGTACATGGTGACCTAACCCTAACCCTAAGTGGAATTTTCGTCCAATGGGATTTTCCCATCTATTTTACCAGGAAAAATAGATAGCGCAGGCTAAAAAATTCAGTGCCCTCCTAACCATACCCAAGCACTCTGAATTTATTGGCGATGTCCATTTTTCTGTCCGAGTTCATGGTGACCTAACCCTAACCCTAAGTAGAATTTATCTCCAATGGAATTTTCCCATGTATTTTACCAGGAAACATAGATAGCACAGGCTAGAATAGTCAGTGTCCTCCTATCCATAGCCAAGCACTCCGAATTTGTTGGCCATGTCCATTTTGCTATCCGAGTACATGGTGAACAAACCCTAACCCTAAGTGGAATTTTCTTCCAATGGGATTTTCCAATTTATTTTACCAGGAAACATAAATAGTGCAGGCTTGAAAATTCAATGCACTCCTAACCATACCCAAGTCCTTCGAATTTGTTGGCCATGTCAATTTTTCCTGTCCAACTTCATGGTGACCTAACCCTAACCCTAAGTGGAATTTTCCTACAATGGGATTTTACCATGCATTTTACCAGGAAACATAGATTGCGCAGGATAGAAAAGTCATTGTTCTCCAAACCATATCCAAGCACTCCGAATTTGTTGGCAATATCCATTTAGCTTTCAGGGTTCATGGTTACCTAACCCTAGCCCTAAGTGGAAATTTCCTCCAGTGGGGTTTTCTTATGTATTTTACCAGGAAATATAGATAGCGCAGCCCTAAAAAGTCAGTGCCCTCCTAACCATATCCAAACACTCCGAATTTATTGGCGATGTCCATTTTGCTGTCTGAGTTCATGGTGACCTAACCCTAACCCTAAGTGGAATTTTCCTCCAATGGGATTTTCCCATCTATTTTACCAGGAAACATAGATAGCACACGATAGAAAAGTCAGTGCCCTCTTAACCAAACCCAAGCACTCCGAATTAATTAGCAATGTCCATTTTGCTGTCCGACTTCATGGTGACCTAATCCAAACCCTAAGTGGAATTTTCCTCCAATGGGATTTTCCCATGTATTTTACCAGGAAAAATAGATAGCACAGGCTAGAATAGTCAGTGTCCTCCTATATATAGCCAAGCACTCCGAATTTGTTGGCCATGTCCATTTTGCTGTCCGAGTACATGGTGACCTAACCCTAACCCTAAGTGGAATTTTCCTCTAATTGGATTTTCCAATCTATTTTACCAGGAAACATAGATAGCGCAGGCTAAAAAATTCAGTGCCCTTCTAACCATACCCAAGCACTCCGAATTTATTGGCGATGTCCATTTTGCTGTCCGAGTTCATGGTGACCTAACCCTAAGTGTAATTTTCCTCCAATGGGATTTTCCCATGTATTTTATCAGGAAACAAAGATAGCACAGGCTAAAAAATTCAGTGCCCTTCTAACCATACCCAAGCACTCCGAATTTGTTGGCCATGTCCATTTTGCTGTCCGAGTACATGGTGACCTAACCCTAACCCTAAGTGGAATTTTCCTCCAAGGGGATTTTCCCATATATTTTACCAGGAAACATAAATAGTGCAGGCTTGAAAATTCAATGCCTTCCTATCCATACCCAAGACTTCCAAATTTATTAGTGATGTCCATTTTGCTGGCCGAGTTCATGGTGACCTAACCCTAACCCTAAGTGGAATTTTCCTACAAAGGTATTTTACCATGCATTTTACCAGGAAACATAGGTTGCTCAGGATAGAAAAGTCAGTGTTCTCCAAACCATATCCAAGCACTCCGAATTTGTTGGTTATGTCCATTTAGCTTTCAGGGTTCATGGTGACCTAACCCTAGCCTTAAGTGGAAATTTCCTCCAATGGGGTTTTCTCATGTATTTTACCAGGAAATATAGATAGCGCATCCCTAAAAAGTTAGTGCCCTCCTAACCATATCCAAACACTCCGAATTTATTGGCGATGTCCATTTTGCTGTCCGAGTTCATGCTGACCTAACCCTAACCCTAAGTGGAATTTTCCTCCAATGGTATTTTCCCATCTATTTTACCAGGAAACATAGATAGCACACTATAGAAAAGTCAGTGCCCTATTAACCAAACCCAAGCACTCCGATTTAATTAGCAATGTCCATTTTGCTGTCCGACTTCATGGTGACATAATCCAAACCCTAAGTGGAATTTTCCTCCAATGGGATTTTCCCATCTATTTTACCAGGAAACAGAGATAGAGCAGGCTAAAAAATTCAGTGCCCTCCTAACCATACCCAAGCACTCCGAATTTATTGGCGATGTCCATTTTTCTGTCCGAGTTCATGGTGACCTAACCCTAACCCTAAGTGTAATTTTCCTCCAATGGGATTTTCCCATGATTTTTACCAGGAAACATAGACAGCACAGGCTAGAATAGTCAGTGTCCTCCTATCCATAGCCAAGCTCTCCGAATTTGTTGGCCATGTCCATTTTGCTGTCTGAGTACATGGTGACCTAACCCTAACCCTAAGTGGAATTTTCCTCCAATGGGATTTTCCCATGTATTTTACCAGGAAACATAAATAGTGCAGGCTTGAAAATTCAATGCCCTCCTATCCATACCCAAGCATTCCAAATTTATTAGTGATGTCCATTTTGCTGTCCGAGTTCATGGTGACCTAACCCTAACCCTAAGTAGAATTTTCCTACAATGGTATTTTACCATGCATTTTACCAGGAAACATAGGTTGCGCAGGATAGAAAAGTCATTGTTCTCCAAACAATATCCAAGCACTCCGAATTTGTTGGTTATGTCCATTTAGCTTTCAGGGTTCAGGGTGACCTAACCCTAGCCCTAAGTGGAAATTTCCTCCAATGGGGTTTTCTCATGTATTTTACCAGGAAATATAGATAGCGCAGCCCTAAAAAGTCAGTGCCCTCCTAACCATATCCAAACACTCCGAATTTATTGGCGATGTCCATTTTGCTGTCCGAGTTCATGGTGACCTAACCCTAACCCTAAGTGGAATTTTCCTCC
>NW_015394399.1:26049-28561 GCF_001527695.2 Protobothrops mucrosquamatus
TTCATGGTGACCTAACCCTAACCCTAAGTGTAATTTTCCTCCAATGGGATTTTCCCATGTATTTTACCAGGAAATATAGATAGCACAGGCTAGAATAGTCAGTGTCCTCCTATCCATAGCCAAGCACTCCGAATTTGTTGGCCATGTCCATTTTGCTGTCCGAGTACATGGTGACCTAACCCTAACCCTAAGTGGAATTTTCCTCCAATGGGATTTTCCCATCTATTTTACCAGGAAACATAGATAGCTCAGGCTAAAAAATTCAGTGCCCTCCTAACCATACCCAAGCACTCCGAATTTATTGGCGATGTCCATTTTGCTGTCCGAGTTCATTGTGACCTAACCCTAACCCTAAGTGGAATTTTCCTCCAATGGTATTTTCCCATCTATTTTACCAGGAAACATAGATAGAGCAGGCTAAAAAATTCAGTGCCCTCCTAACCATACCCAAGCACTCCGAATTTATTGGCGATGTCCATTTTTCTGTCCGAGTTCATGGTGACCTAACCCTAACCCTAAGTGTAATTTTCCTCCTATGGGATTTTCCCATGTATTTTACCAGGAAACATAGATAGCACAGGCTACAATAGTCAGTGTCCTCCTATCGATAGCCAAGCACTCCGAATTTGTTGGCCATGTCCATTTTGTTGTCCGAGTACATGGTAACCTAACCCTAACCCTAAGTGGAATTTTCCTCCAATGGGATTTTCCCATGTATTTTACCAGGAAACATAGATAGCACAGGCTACAATAGTCAGTGTCCTCCTATCCATAGCCAAGCACTCCGAATTTGTTGGCCATGTCCATTTTGCTGTCTGAGTACATGGTGACCTAACCCTAACCCTAAGTGGAATTTTCCTCCAATGGGATTTTCCCATGTATTTTACCAGGAAACATAAATAGTGCAGGATTGAAAATTCAATGCCCTCCTATCCATACCCAAGCATTCCAAATTTATTAGTGATTTCCATTTTGCTGTCCGACTTCATGGTGACCTAATCTAAACCCTAAGTGGAATTTTCCTCCAATGGGATTTTCCCATGTATTTTACCAGGAAATATAGATAGCGCAGCCCTAAAAAGTCAGTGCCCTCCTAACCATATCCAAACACTCCGAATTTATTGGCGATGTCCATTTTGCTGTCCGAGTTCATGGTGACCTAACCCTAACCCTAAGTGGAATTTTCCTCCAAGGGGATTTTCCCATATATTTTACAAGGAAACATAAATAGTGCAGGCTTGAAAATTCAATGCCCTCCTATCCATACCCAAGACTTCCAAATTTGTTAGTGATGTCCATTTTGCTGGCCGAGTTCATGGTGACCTAACCCTAACCCTAAGTGGAATTTTCCTACAAAGGTATTTTACCATGCATTTTACCAGGAAACATAGGTTGCTCAGGATAGAAAAGTCAGTGTTCTCCAAACCATATCCAAGCACTCCAAATTTGTTGGTTATGTCCATTTAGCTTTAAGGGTTCATGGTGACCTAACCCTAGCCTTAAGTGGAAATTTCCTCCAATGGGGTTTTCTCATGTATTTTACCAGGAAATATAGATAGCGCATCCCTAAAAAGTCAGTGCCCTCCTAACCATATCCAAACACTCCGAATTTATTGGCGATGTCCATTTTGCTGTCCGAGTTCATGGTGACCTAACCCTAACCCTAAGTGGAATTTTCCTCCAATGGGATTTTCCCATCTATTTTACCAGGAAACATAGATAGCACACTATAGAAAAGTCAGTGCCCTATTAACCAAACCCAAGCACTCCGATTTAATTAGCAATGTCCATTTTGCTGTCCGACTTCATGGTGACATAATCCAAACCCTAAGTTGAATTTTCCTCCAATGGGATTTTCCCATCTATTTTACCAGGAAACAGAGATAGAGCAGGCTAAAAAATTCAGTGCCCTCCTAACCATACCCAAGCACTCCGAATTTATTGGCGATATCCATTTTTCTGTCCGAGTTCATGGTGACCTAACCCTAACCCTAAGTGTAATTTTCCTCCAATGGGATTTTCCCATGTATTTTACCAGGAAACATAAATAGTGCAGGCTTGAAAATTCAATGCCCTCCTATCCATACCCAAGCATTCCAAATTTATTAGTGATGTCCATTTTGCTGTCCGAGTTCATGGTGACCTAACCCTAACCCTAAGTAGAATTTTCCTACAATGGTATTTTACCATGTATTTTACCAGGAAACATAGGTTGCGCAGGATAGAAAAGTCATTGTTCTCCAAACAATATCCAACCACTCCGAATTTGTTGGTTATGTCCATTTAGCTTTCAGGGTTCATGGTGACCTAACACTAGCCCTAAGTGGAAATTTCCTCCAATGGGGTTTTCTCATGTATTTTACCAGGAAATATAGATAGCGCAGCCCTAAAAAGTCAGTGCCCTCCTAACCATATCCAAACACTCCGAATTTATTGGCGATGTCCATTTTGCTGTCCGAGTTCATGGTGACCTAACCCTAACCCTAAGTGGAATTTTCCTCCAATGGGATTT
>NW_015394399.1:31194-33263 GCF_001527695.2 Protobothrops mucrosquamatus
CCAAACACTCCGAATTTATTGGCGATGTCCATTTTGCTGTCCGAGTTCATGGTGACCTAACCCTAACCCTAAGTGGAATTTTCCTCCAATGGGATTTTCCCATCTATTTTACCAGGAAACATAGATAGCACACGATAGAAAAGTCAGTGCCCTCTTAACCAAACCCAAGCACTCCGAATTAATTAGCGATGTCCATTTTTCTGCCCGACTTCATGGTGACCTAATCCAAACCCTAAGTGGAATTTTCCTCCAATGGGATTTTCCCATCTATTTTACCAGGAAACATAGATAGCGCAGGCTAAAAAATTCAGTGTCCTCCAATCCATAGCCAAGCACTCCGAATTTGTTGGCCATGTCCATTTTGCTGTCCGAGTTCATGGTGACCTAACCCTAACCCTAAGTGTAATTTTCCTCCAATGGGATTTTCCCATGTATTTTACCAGGAAACAAAGATAGCACAGGCTAGAATAGTCAGTGTCCTCCTATCCATAGCCAAGCACTCCGAATTTATTGGCCATGTCCATTTTGCTGTCCGAGTAAATGGTGACCTAACCCTAACCCTAAGTGGAATTTTCCTCCAATGGGATTTTCCCATGTATTTTACCAGGAAACATAGATAGCGCAGGCTAAAAAATTCAGTGCCCTCCTAACCATACCAAAGATCTCCGAATTTATTGGCGATGTCCATTTTGCTGGCCGAGTTCATGGTGACCTAACCCTAACCCTAAGTGGAATTTTCCTAGAAAGGTATTTTACCATGCATTTTACCAGGAAACATAGGTTGAGCAGGATAGAAAAGTCAGTGTTCTCCAAACCATATCCAAGCACTCCGAATTTGTTGGTTATGTCCATTTAGCTTTCAGGGTTCATGGTGACCTAACCCTAGCCCTAAGTGGAAATTTCCTCCAATGGGGTTTTCTCATATACTTTACCAGGAAATATAGATAGCGCAGCCCTAAAAAGTCAGTGCCCTCCTAACCATATTCAAACTCTCCGAATTTATTGGCGATGTCCATTTTGCTGTCCGAGTTCATGGTGACCTAACCCTAACCCTAAGTGGAATTTTCCTCCAATGGGATTTTCCCATCTATTTTACCAGGAAAAATAGATAGCACAGGCTAGAATAGTCAGTGTCCTCCTATCCATAGCCAAGCACTCCAAATTTGTTGGCCATGTCCATTTTGCTGTCCGACTTCATGGTGACCTAACCCTAACCCTAAGTGTAATTTTCCTCCAATGGGATTTTCCCATGTATTTTACCAGGAAACAAAGATAGCACAGGCTAGAATAGTCAGTGTCCTCCTATCCATAGCCAAGCACTCCGAATTTGTTGGCCATGTCCATTTTGCTGTCCGAATACATGGTGTCTTAGTTCATGGTACCTAACCCTAACCCTAAGTGAAATTTTCATCCAATGGGATTTTCCCATCTATTTTACCAGGAAACATAGATAGCTCAGGCTAAAAAATTCAGTGCCCTCCTAACCATACCCAAGCACTCCGAATTTATTGGCGATGTCCATTTTGCTGTCCGAGTTCATGGTGACCTAACCCTAACCCTAAGTGGAATTTTCCTCCAATGGTATTTTCCCATCTATTTTACCAGGAAACATAGATAGCACAGGCTACAATAGTCAGTGTCCTCCTATCCATAGCCAAGCACTCCGAATTTGTTGGCCATGTCCATTTTGTTGTCCGAGTACATGGTAACCTAACCCTAACCCTAAGTGGAATTTTCCTCCAATGGGATTTTCCCATGTATTTTACCAGGAAACATAGATAGCACAGGCTAGAATAGTCAGTGTCCTCCTATCCATAGCCAAGCACTCCGAATTTGTTGGCCATGTCCATTTTGCTGTCTGAGTACATGGTGACCTAACCCTAACCCTAAGTGGAATTTTCCTCCAATGGGATTTTCCCATGTATTTTACCAGGAAACATAAATAGTGCAGGATTGAAAATTCAATGCCCTCCTATCCATACCCAAGCATTCCAAATTTATTAGTGATTTCCATTTTGCTGTCCGACTTCATGGTGACCTAATCCAAACCCTAAGTGGAATTTTCCTCC
>NW_015394400.1:0-12155 GCF_001527695.2 Protobothrops mucrosquamatus
TCAACAGAGGGATAGCTTCAAAACAACAAGAAGTGACAGTAACACTTTACACCACATGGGTGAGATCACACTTGGAATATTGCTTCCAGTTCTGGTCACCACAATAGAAAAAGGATGTTGAGATCCTGGAAAGTGTGTAGAGAAGAGCAACAAAGATGATAAAGGCTTTGGAGGCTAAATTGTATTCTGAACAGCTGAGGGATGGAGGGAGGTATGTCTAGTCTACCAAAGAGAAGGATTCAGGGGACATGATGGCTGTCTTGAGGGACTATGTCAAGAGTGATTCATTTTTTCACCTAGATTTTCTCTTTTGCTCATATCTTGACAATGGAATGCAAAGGTGGGAGGGATGATGTCTAGGCCAGAGGTCCCCAACCTTTTGGGCACCAGGGACCGGTTCCGTGGAGAGAGGTTTTTCCGCAGATCGGAGGGGGCGTGATTTTGTGTGCTGCCTGCATCCCGCAAATTGGGCTTTGCTTGTTTGTGCAGACCGGTTGCTGGCATGCTGCAGCCTGGTACTGGTTCATGGACCAGGGGTTGAGGACCCCTGGTAAAGGCCACTCAGAGTCAAGGCCACTGACGCAGCTGCTCAAAAGAAAAGTGGACTGTTTCCATAACAAGAAAAAATATTACTATTGGACAATGTGAACACCCGCTGGGTGGGGATGAGGGAGTCTATCGTTTAACTAAACAAGCCTTCGAGCAGCAAAACCAGAGCTGGTTTCACTTTCTCCTTTGCCAATGTAAATTTTCAATAAAGTATTATACTCTTGGTAAAATCATGTCCCAGGAGTTTCTTTTTCTGGAAATGCTAACTGGACAGTTGAACAGGCTGCCACAAAAAAGAAGGGACTGACTTATTCTCTAGGACACTAGAGGACAGGACAAGAAGTAATGGGTGGAAGCTTGTTAAAGAGAGATTCAACCTAGAAATATTGTTCAAGTATTCTTGAAAACCTCACTGGAGACGAGGTCCTTTCCAGCCCCATGATTCTATATGATAATATAAATAGGCTTCAGTTATGGAAAGTTTTGTATCAATAAGTGGATGAAAGTTGGATGTTGAATGTGAGATATGATATAAGAAAAGCATGCATAAAAACAAATGTTCTCTCTCTCTCTCTCTCTCTCTCTCTCTCTCTCTCTCTCTCTCTCTCTCTCTCTCTCTCTCTCTCTCTCTCTCTCTCTCTCTCTCTCTCCCTCCCTCTCCCCCTCCCCCTCTCCCTCTCCTTCTCCCTCTCCTCTCCCTCTCTACCCCCCCCCTCTCTGTATGTGTGTATGCACATCAGCAAACAGCATGGTGTAAAACAAGCATGTGTGATCTTTACTTGGTTGTTTTATGAGTGTTTAAGGGACCAAGCTGGAGACTGGGAGACTTTGAATTCTAGTTCCATCTTGGGCATGAACGCATCTTGATCACTTTGGACCATTCACTGTTTCTCAGCCCTAGGAGGGAGATTCCAAAATCTTACCAAGAGGACTGCAAAGACTAGTCCAGGCTATAACCAGGAGTCAACACAGACTTGAAGTTGCTTGTGTGTGTGTGTGTATACATACCCACCCACACATCCACAGTTGTTTAATGTATTTATGGAAAAATATATAAAGGCTACCTGTATGTATTGTATGACACCTGCTAGAGGTGTCAAAATTGGGGATTTGAATGCACTTTTGTTTGAAGATGATGATGTGTTTCTGGATGAGAACTGGAATGATTTTCAGCAAATGTCACTATTGATTGTATGAGGCAACAAGGAGTATGGAACTGTAAATTAACATATCAAAGATATATTGTTTCTTTTTCTTTAATCTATCAACTAATTTATTTGGCTTGGTATTTCTTGATAATTAGTCCTAAAGTAGCACGTACAAACCACCCCATGTACAAGGTGGTAAAGAGGAGACTGTGATTTTCAGGAATGACAGTATTTACCTGTATGGTAAGCTTTCATGATATGAAGACTAATATGTCATGGGGCTTTCATTCTGGCATGCTATGTTTTCATAGACAATTTTGGTGTTGTGCTGTTGTTTTAGATAAAGAAACATTTAATTAAATGTTACAGAAGAGATTGTGGTCAATCTGATTTCGAGAACTACCAGAAGTACAAGCAGGATTTCGAAGAGGCAGAGGAACTAGAGATCAAATTGCCAGATCATGGAGAAAGCTAGGGAGTTCCAGAAAAACATCTACTTCTGCTTCATTGACTATGCTAAAGCCTTTGATTGTGTGGATCACAACAAATTGTGGCAAGTTCTTAAAGAGATGGGAGTACCAGACCATCTTATTTGTCTCTTGAGAAACCTATATGCGGGTCAAGAAGCAACAGTGAGAACTGGACACGGAACCACTGATTGGTTCAAAATTGGGAAAGGAGTCCGGCAAGGCTGTATACTGTCGCCCTGCCTATTTAAGTTATATGCAGAGCACATCATGAGAAAGGCAGAGCTAGATGAATCAAAAGTTGGAATTAAGATTGCCGGGAGAAATATCAACAACCTAAGATATGCAGATGATACCACTCTAATGGCAGAAAGTGAAGAGGAACTAAAGAGCCTCTTGATGCGGGTAAAGAAAGAGAGTGCAAAAGTTGGCTTGAAAGTCAACATTAAGAAAACCAAAATCATGGCATCTGGTCCTCTCAATTCCTGGCAAATAGATGGTGAAGAAATGGAGGTAGTGACAGATTTTATTTTCCTCCAAGATTACCAAGATTACCACAGGGCTCCAAGATTACCACAGATGGGGACTGCAGCCAAGAAATTAAAAGACGCTTGCTCCTGTGGAGGAAAGCTATGGCAAATCTAGACAGCATACTAAAAAGCAGAGACATCACCCTGCCAACAAAAGTGCGTATAGTCAAGGCCATGGTTTTCCCAGTTGCAATGTATGGCTGTGAAAGTTGGACCATAAGAAAGGCTGAACAACAAAGAATTGAGGCCTTTGAACTATGGTGCTGGAGAAGACTCCTGTGAGTCCCTTGGACTGCAAGGCGTTCAAACCGGTCAGTCCTAGAAGAGATCAACCCCGACTGCTCTTTAGAAGGCCAGATCCTGAAGTTGAAACTCAAATACTTTGGCCACCTAATGAGAAGGAAGGACTCACTGGAGAAGGGTCTAATGCTGGGAAAGATTGAGGGCAATAGAAAAAGGGGACGACAGAGAATGAGGTGGCTGGATGGAGTCACTGAAGCAGTAGGCGTGAACTTAAATGGACTCCAGAAGATGGTAGAGGACAGGAAGGCCTGGAGGAACGTTGTCCATGGAGTCGCGATGGGTCGGACACGACTTCGCAACTAACAATAACAACAATAGCGTTATATTCCATGTGAAATAATTGGATATCAGTGACACAGTTACAGAAAACGCTGAACATGTGCAGTCCTAAGTTACCAAGTGATAAAAATATATTTCTAATTGGCTCTTGTCAGTTCTCTTCTTTTCTAATTCCTTCTTGGAATACAAATGAGTTTGCATTCCAAGAACAAAAATTGCTTAAATATTAAAAATGTTGACTTAACAAAATATAAACATAATGTTATAATTGTAATTGTTATGAAAAAGGAACCATTGAAGCAATACAATTCTTTCTCCGTAGGAAATATGTGAATATATTTATGATTTGCCACATCCTGCTCTTCTGTTTCATATCACATTATTTCAGTCTTATAAGAAGTGACATATAATTTTACTATATAAACCCCTGTCACACAGTGCATAATGTCTGGTCAAGTAGTGAAATGAGAAAAAGAGTTTTTAAAGCCACGGTTTATGCCACATTATATTGTCATATGAGAATTCACCTTCTTTCCTTTATAGCAAAACAGGACTGGTACATTTTGTTATCTACTTAGCATTACTGCTTTTTCTTTTTGACATATTTAGAGTCCATTTCTGGTGCTCACAGGATAGCAATATAAAATGTAGCAGTATCGGTACTCACTGCAGAAGATTCCTGAAAATATTGAATAATAGGTGAGCTGTAGAGGAATGTTTGTTAATCATTTTGCTCACCCCTTTCCACTTTTAAAAAGTATGGACCCACAAAAAACGTTTATTTGTATGGTTTATTTTTATCAACATATACTGTATTAAAAATTAAAATTTATACATTTGTAGAGGGGAGGACACGATGGCTCATTCTCATCAGATGAAGTGGGAGCATTTGCAATAAAGGTCTGCCTTTTATGAAACCTTACTATTAGATTCAGTTAGCAAAAATATAGCTTTTTTTAATGAAAAAAATGGTGAACAGCAGACATAAAACAAGTTAACTGACAAAACCAAACCAAAAAATAGGCAAAAGCAGGATAGGAAGGTGAGGTGAGGGGGGGACAGAGAGACAGACACAGAGAGAGATAGACAAAAAGTGAAAGGGCAGCAGACTTAATAATAATAAACCTACTGTACATTACAACGATCAATTAAAAAGGCTAACTTTTGGACTTCCGGTTTTTCATCGTAACGCGACCGAGGGATTGCAGAGCTCCACACCCCATGGCTGGTTTCGCCCTGCCTGGGACCCTAAATGTGTCTAAGACTCCAGATGGAGTACTACATGTCTAAACACTTGTTTGAATATGGTTAAAAGAATAGTCAAATTTTGGAGATGAAAGAGTTTTATAGTAAGAGAGATGTGACTTATAAGTAGTGTGGTATTTTTTTCTATGATATGGGAAATGTAAAAATATTGGGATGATTTAAGTGTATGAAATATTTTGAATATTTAAATGTAATAAATTTTGAGAAAACTATAACTGACAAGAAATGTTTTGAATACTGAGGGGAAACTAAGCTTAAATAAGAGCTATGAAAACAGGACTTATAGTGATTTACATAAGATGATTTTTTGCAAATGCAAATGTAAAATAAGCTGATTAGAAAAGGCATTATATACTGATGTTATTGTTAAATACTAGAAAAATGTTTATATTGAACTTCATATGTATCGATAGTATTAAGAACTATATTTGCTCAATGTTGGTAAAAGGAGAATACTATTGGAAGAAGAGAAGATCAAAGAAAGATATTTCTAGTTAGCATGTTGATTATGAAAGCATCGAAATTAACTATTATTGACTATTGTTAAATATATGAACCCAGACAACACATTGTTTACTAAGCACTAAAGTCTGTTATTCTAAAAAATCAATAAAAATATTAAAAAATAAAAATAAAAAGGTTAACTTTCCAGAGCCACTGGCAACAATACTGTGGGTAATTAGCATGGGCAGTTCCTTTTTATGTACATAACAGCAGTAGAATAGAGAGGGAAATAGTACACAAGGTGATCTCTGCTCTGCTCCATGAAAGGAAATATTTAGTTGCTGCTGAACATGTATCCAGCAGAACTACTTATAATCTATTATGCCATTGGAACAGAACAGAACAGAACAGAATAATAATAGCGTTGGAAAGGACCTCAGAGGTCTCCTAGTCCAATCCCCTGCTTGAATAGGAGACCCTATATCATTTCAGATACATGGTTGTCCAGTCTCTTTTTGAAACTTCTGAAGGCAAGTTATTCCATTGGTTAATTGCTTTCACCATTAGGAAATTTCTCCTTAGTTCTAGGTTGCTTCTCTCCTTGGTTAGTTTCTAACCATTGTTTCTTGTCTTGCCTATTGGTGCTTTGGAAAATAATTTGATCCTCTCATCTTTGTAGGAGCCCCTCAAATATTGGATCAGTGCTATCATATCTCCCGTAGTCCTTCTTTTCATTAGACTAGACATATCCAATTCCTGTTAATGTTCTTCATATGTTTTAGCCTCCAGCCCCCTAATCATTTGTGTTGCTCTTCTTGCTATCTTTCTAGAGACTCAACATCTTTTTTGCGGTGACCAGAATTGGATGCAGTATTCCAAGTGTGGTCTTGCTAAAGCTTTGTAAAGCAGTACTAGAACTTCACGTGATCTTGATTCTATGCCTCTATTAATGCAGCCCAGGATTGCATTGTATCCCACTTCTCAAATCTGATGCTTTTCAAATGTGGTCAAAAGAGTAGATAGAAATAATAAACATAATAGAGTCTCTGTTGCCTTTATAATTATCATAAAATGCACAGCCCTATGTGTAAGAGCTTGAGATAAAAATAATTTGCTGCAGACTGCTCAGCAGCTTTGCACTTTCCTAATATTTCTGCTCACTTATTAATGTGAAAAGGCAAAATAGAAACTATAAATGTTCCACATTGTAACACAACCTACATTTTACTGTGATCAGAAATCAATGTTGGTATTATAAAAAAATTGCACATGGAGGTCACACACATAAGTATAATGTGTTCCATTAGCAACCAATGTGTTCATTTTAAATTGCTTATTTAGACAGGTCTGTTCGTGGATGACAATTTGAGCAAATATAGCTTTTGCTGGAAAATCTATACAGCAGCAAATGATACAACTGATAGAATTCTACCCTGTATTACTGTCATGGTCCCCCTTGTTAACCAATAAATATTTGAAAGACAATCTTGGATTTCTGCAGTTAAAGAGAACAAGGAACATTAAAAATAGGCACAAATCAGGTATGTCTCTAATAATGTGGGATGTTTTAGAGAGTTATATAAACAACAAAACCATTTAGGTGTATTATAGACAATAGAATTCAATATGCAGGTCACATGATGGTAAACAATATGAAGAAGAGCACTGCAGTCAAGACATTTTTTTTACATCTCTAGACATTTCCTTGCTATTATATGATTCTAAATATGATGGAGGTTTGACTGTATACTTATATAGTTTCTTATTACTATTGATATAAAATAAACTTCCCTGAGCTCCAGTAGCATTATTGTTTCTTCCATCTATAGTGTATGAAATTCCTTTCTTTCCTTTTTCAAACTCTCCGTTACAATTTGTTTCTTTTGCTAATTGAAGTAACCATTGCTAGTTATGGTAAATTCTATGCGCTGAGCTGCTCTGAAGTTGAAGCATTTGTTATAAATGGCTTTGTCAGGGGGGAAAAAACACACCAGTATTTGCAGGGTAGCCCAGGGCAGAAAAAGTGCTTTCATTTGCATTAAAGCTCACATTTAACCTTAGAAATAGAAGTATATTTGTGTAAGTCCAAACCTATGGACTTGAAAGACATATGGAAGATCTTAATGAAGATATTGTTGAACTCGGCAGATATTGTTGTACTCAAGCTCAGGAATCTGAGAAAACAGTAGGTGAAGGATCAGGAAAATTCTAGTGAAGATAGGTCATAGATACTTCGGGCTGCGGTTCTCAATTTACTTGTCATTAGTCAAGTAAATTGACTCTTGATTGGAAATAAAATCCAAAACATCTGAAAAGCTGTTTTGAAGAATTGCCCTGATGCACTAAGATAAAAAAAGACAGCTATGACTGCATTCAGTGCTATGGGCAGTTCTGATCAGTGGTGGGATTCAGCCAGTTTGCACCAGTTCGGCAGAACCGGTAGCTAATTTTTTGTTGCCCAGGCCCAGAATGGACTTCCGGAAGTGGCATCCACACAGAGAACCGGTTGTTCATATATTTGAATCCCACCGCTGGTTCTGATCCAGATTTTATTTAGGACTCAAATACTCTCTAAATCTGCTTTGGCTCAGATATGAGAGATAGTCAGTTTAGTTTCAGTTTAAGAACTATAGCATTAAACCACAATCAAGCTATACTTGCTTAAGATGGTATCTTTGCATTTTTTTTTTGTCGAATTAAGAACTTTACACAGTCATACAAGGCTGGCCCTGGGATATAAATAAAAGAGGTGAGATGATAACTGGGTTCATAACTTTCTAAGATAAATCAGGATTAGGATAAATCCTGCCTCACAGTCACAGTACAGAAGTGGTTTCTCCCCCACCATCTTAGTTTTGATGAGAAATGCCAAATGCCAAGGTGAAGAAGATAGAGGAAGCAAGTTTCAGGCTGTTCCATTCTGCCATTGTAATTTCTACAGTTATTCTGACAACAAAATGAAATGGGTCCCAACAAGCAAGAGTGGGTTTTGGTTTTGTGTTTCACACATTGACTTAGTTAAATTACATTACATAATATATTAGTGGAATAAAGCACAGAAGGCTCTCCTTCTGCAGGAGAGAAGAAAGACCGCAGAACTGAGTCTTCAGCCAAATATACCCAACAACTTATTAAAATGCATATTTAAACACTATCTGCAGTTTTGGAGGGTTTGAAAATGGAATTATTGCTCTATTAATATTTATGAACATTAAAGAATCTATTTTTACATTCTAGGTCAAACATAAGGCCCCAGTATGCAGAAACAAGTACACATGACTTTAAAATGTATACCTTCACTCGTGTAACATCCTGCAAAGTCTGCCAGATGCTTTTGAGGTGAGTGTCAAAGGAGCTGAAGTCTAAAAATTATATTACACTTGGGAAAAACATGACATTCAATAAACTCGTCAAATTATCTGATGGATTCTACCTCTTTTTTAAAGCTAGCAAGACTTAAAATCTACAAATAGTTGTATATTTCAGCATTATCATGAACCCAAGTAATATGTTCAAACAGCAAACATAACACTTTCCTCTCTCTGAGTGGCACATTATGCAAAATCAGTGATGTATCATGGGCATTTGTAAAGATGAAGAGGCAGGAGGGATGCTCAGCTCTCTTGATTTTTCTCATATAACCAGAAAATATGTTTTAAGATTATACTGATTTTTTTTAGAAGAAGATTAAACCCACTTTCCAACTGAAAATGCTCTTTCTTCATATTAACTGAAGAGCCATTGGGTGGCAAATATGAGATTATTTTTACAAAGTATGTACATTCATCTAGCATACATCATGTGCATGTGGGGACATGAGATAATACAAAAAAACAAAACCGGAGTCCCTACTATTTTAATTAAGATGTGTAATGAATGAATTCCTGGGATTTTGAAAAAAAATAGCAACATTCTGTAGGATAGTTAGAATTTCAGAATTTAGAAATAATATATTGGGTAACTAGTCAGTGTCATCAACTTCATTTTTTTTGTTAAAACAATTAAGGAAAAATGAAAAATTAATATGTGCTGTAGTAAGATTTTTGGTTTGATAGTTTTGAAATTAGATTTTCATTTTGAGTTTATATATGCTTAATTAAGGGCCATGTGCTGTGCCAAATAGCAACCATACATAGATGTATATGCACATATATGAATTTATTTATCTTCCCAACAATTCTGTAGCTGAAGACCAAGTCCTAAATGAATGTAAAGTGTTATTTCCGAACTAATAATAATGAAATGGAGTCATAATTATATCTGCAATTTTCTTTTGCTAATTTTTGGTTCCTAGAATTCTACTTTTCTCATTTCAATTAAGTTAGCATTCTGATGGCATGCTCATTGAATGAACCATAATCTTTAATTTTAGCTTGTATTTCTCCCAAGTCTTCCAAATACGTTATTTTTTATGGATTTCACTGCAACCAGAAAATAGGTATTATCCTGTCAAATCAATTAGAAGGTTAAGTGTCCATGAAAAGATTTTTGTCACTTAAATATAGTAGACGTTATTTAATTAATTTATTATAAAATCAACAACATGGACTCTTGAAATAAAACCTTTGAAATATTCTTCATGCTGTAAGAAGTGGGATACTCCAAAAAGTCTGAGTAAATTGTTATTGAACAATTTCTTTCCACTTCATTGTCCCTGAAAGATTAAATATATTTATACTGAATATTTATATTGAAATATGTTCTCAGATACTGAAGATAATGTGATAAATGTGATTAAATAAATGGGACGATTTTTTGCTTTTCCTTGGAAAATATTAATAGGTCTAACACTATTAAATTTTTTTTGTAAAGTGCAATTTCTATTAGTAACATTTGTAGTGTTTTCTAAGTTTATTTCTTTTAAACTCATAAATGCTGCTTTTCAAATTGACCTTACATGAAGAATTATTTTCCACTAAGGCCATTGCAGCCCCCCCAAAAAAGAGGGGTTATGATACAAATGCTACAAGTTATTCTTCATATACTACAAGCTTTACTTGAGATCAAAATGATTCCAGTAGTTGAATATTTTGTATTAAAAAATACAGTACTAATTAAAAAAAAAACACTCAGCATTTAATTTAACTTAATTCTTCCTTGAGAGAAATATGACTATACCAATCTGGGATTGTGCAGAATAGCTACACTATAAGTCTAAACAAAACATTAAGTGGGTATTATTAAGCATGATTCCATTTGATAGGAAGAAAAATAGTACGTTTTGTCCATTATGATTAGACTACTTGAAAAATGTCCTATATTTTCCTATAAAATATATCCTGTAAAATATAAAGTCCTACAAAAACGATGTCTACAGTGTGCATATAACCCCACGAAGCAATGTATATAATATTATAAACATACATATTATACAGTTGTGTCATGCCAGAATGTAAAGGCACCAGTGCAATAGTCATGAGCTCTGAATATATAGTAGCAATAAACTCCACTGAGCGATGTGCTACATCAACAGCTTCTGCATAGTCATCACATTACAATTTATTGTGATTGCACACCTCTCTCTTGGCATTAAAAGTAACAGAGATATCATCAAGAGTCTGAGGCTGCCACTCCTAAAATCCCAGAGCTTTGTCTCAACACAAATTCCAGGATTTGATCAACACTAAAACCAGATATACTAAGGAGAAAAAAAAAGTTTTGGAATGATCACACTATCATGGATTGTTCACCTTCCAAAAATGTAAGTGCTTAAGTAACCAACATCCATTAGAGTTGTAAAAACAAACTAATGAACAAAGAACATTGCTGGTTATTGGTATTCAGGGATTTATTACTATATAAGCATCTTGAAGTATTTATGAATGCATTCTTGTAAGACACATTGAACTGCTTCATATTTTAATATTTGTTACATTATACCAAATGCCTCCTGATTTCCATGCTATTTTGTATTTCAGGGGAACATTTTATCAAGGCTATTTATGTTCAAAGTGTGGGGCTGGAGTCCACAAAGAATGTTTGGGAAGACTCGACAACTGCAGGGTTAATTTAGTTGGTAAGTCATCTGCATTGTTTGGGATTCTATTTTAATTAGGTCATAAATTTGCCAGATTTAATTAAGACTTAATTTCCCTTAAGTTGTGTTCATTGTATTTTTGTGTTAATATATTTATAAATATAACTATAATTGCTTTTTGGGAATCAGTACCTTTTGCAATTTACTGTGAAGTAAAAGAGCTGTAAAAACCACTGAAATACTGTAAGGAGCTTTCAAGAGTCATATAATTAGATCTAGGCATCTGATAGAACTTCTTATACTTCTCAAATTACAGCTCCTCATTTCTTGATCTTCTATCCCTTGCTATAAAGCAGTAATACTGAAGAATTTTTGTAGAGGATCATGGTTGCTTAGAGGAATTTATAAATTGGAGAAGGCAACCAGTAATTATAGCTTATAGTCATCATCATAGAGGCAGGTTGGTCTACTGGCTAAGGCAGGGGTCTTCAAACTTGGCCCGTTTATGACTTGTGGACTTCAGCTCCCAGAATTCACAGCCAAGCTGGGAGTTGAAGTCTACAAGTTATAAAAGGGCCAAGTTTGAAGACCCCTGGGCTAAGGTATCAGGCCAGAAAGCAGGAGACCATGAGTTCTGGTCCCAGCTTGGTGACTTTGGGCCAGTCATAGACTCTCAGCTCAGCCCACCTCACAGGGTTGTTGTTGTAGAGAAATTGAAAGAGGAAGGTGTGTTGATTATGTTCACTTCCTTGAGTTATGTATAAAAATAAAGGCAGGATACAAATAAATAAATAAATAGTCACCTACTTCTAAAACACTTGATAGTAGTTTCTAGACATGACAGTGGAAGAGGCATAGAGCAATTATATCTTTTATGCCTTTATTTAATCTTCTCAAAAGCATCTACTTGTCTATTAAAGGAACATAAATGCTGGTTTAGATACTCCACTGTTCACAACCTTATGTGGCGAATATTTGGAATTTTGAGCAAGATTTATTTTTTAGCCAAACATGACCGCTTAGATTTTTCACAAAGCCCCTGCAGCAGGTATACAAACTAATAGATCAACTTGTCTCCTGTTCATAATTTGATCATTTAAATAGGGCAGTTTTCTAAATTTAGAAAATCAGGTCAGAAGTTTTAAATAAATTGGAGAAGAACATCCTGCATCTTTGATGTTGTAATATGATA
>NW_015394401.1:0-1661 GCF_001527695.2 Protobothrops mucrosquamatus
AAGACTTTTTGCTTCTAAATATTCTACCTGAGTTTACATATCTGGTTGGCAGTGCAAACGAGAAAAAGAGGTAGCGGCTGATCTTTAATTCCCATTAGCAGCAGGGACTATACCCATCTCATTTCTGAGGGATGATAAGGTAGGAGGAACTGGGCAGCAATTTTGATGTCAACATGTTTTCTTCCAATCTCAAGGGGGGAAGGAAAGCACATCCTTGGAGGATATTTGATGAGCCCAGAGGTCAGGTTTCAAGCTATTTCATCAATATAATTAGTTATTTTCTCGTGGATAATAAGTAAGCTGCCAGCCAAGTTCTGGCATTCATCATTTCAGTAACAATCCACTAGAATTGGTTTACTATTTTATGTAAGCCTCTCTTGGTATGGAAATGAGCAAGAACTGTAGATTTCATTTAGGTATAACTGGGTAGTATTGTAATAATTTCAGCATTACCGTCATGTTATATTGCCACTAATGTCACATCATGGATAAAGCAACAACACAGCCAGACTAGTTACATTCATCTTAGTAATTAAAAGGTTTGATGAATTGATTAGCTAGTTTGGTAAGCAAATCTTTGATGTTTAGAGAAATGCAGATAGACTTATTAATGCATATTCCATTAAACTGAAAAAGATGTGTGCCAATATAAGTTTTGTAAAAAAATGATACAGTAAATGAAAAGATACAATTAACTTATTTGATACAGTATGTGTACTTCCAAGTAAGACAAAATAGGTAATCATGCTATGAAAAAAGTAGTTATGAATCTGGGAAGGGAATAATATTACCATATATCAGGGACAACATCTAGGGTATTGTTACCTGAGTTGTTTCTAAGACTGTGAAATCCAAGGAAGGTCTATTTATTTAAAGTTTAAAGCTATTAAAAGTTGATAGAGTTCTTTCCAATATGATACAATATATACTGCTCAAAAAAAAAATAAAGGGAACATTTTACCATGGAACTGAAGGGGTTTGCATTCCCTTTATTTTTGTGAGCAGTATATATACAAATATACTTCCAGCCTCCTTTGAGTGGCCAGATTGAGCATTTGGGGTTAATTTAAAAAGTAGTTGATGCATCTTTGAGGAGTGATATTAATTTCCACTCTTGAAATCTGCCAAATATATGTAATTTTTATTAGATAAATTGTATGTTTTGATCCAGAATCACCTTAGGAATTTATGCTGTGGAATAACTTAAACTTGAAAATAGCAGTGAAGATATTTTATTGGAATTCTTGGGCAGAACCAGTGATCAGAACTTTAAATTGGCTGATTTCTAAAGATTGCTTCAAAAACTTAGAATGATTTCACTTCAAAGATGTTGCAGATTTGATACCAAAAAACGTAAACACTTATGAGAAAATAGTTATCCCCCCTGCCCACACACAGACACTAAGAAAGACACAAAATGTTTCCAATTAATCCAGATTTATTAAAATGGACCCTATTCTTACAGGCCTGGCCCAATAAGATCTCAAGGGCCCACCTCGAGGATGGGGTTTGGAACCCCGAGAGGTGGCATGCAGCGGGTTCAAACAGAAAACTATTTAAATTGTCCAAACTGAGGTTTTTTTTAAAGGGGTGTTTTAACAAATTTTTAGGGGGAACAAGGGTGGTTGGGAGGGGGGAGGTTCACCTTAGGTCAGGACCAG
>NW_015394401.1:5406-6833 GCF_001527695.2 Protobothrops mucrosquamatus
CGGCGACCCTTTCCCCCTCCTAACTGCTCTCCGCTGTCGCGTCTGGGGCGGAGCATCCCAAACCGGAGAGGACGGCCGTAGGGGGCCCGCCAGAAGCGCCGCACGGCGGGGCGGAGCCGAGCAACGCCGCGCGAGGCCGGGCCGCCACCGGAGGCGCCGGAGGGGCCGGGAACATCGGAACCGGGCTGGGCCAGGCCGGGACGGCTGCGGTGGGGGAGGAGTCACGCCAGCAGGCTGGGACGCGCAGAGGTGGAGCTGCAAAGCCTGTACATCTGGGGGAACTGGCCCGGGACTTTGGCGGTCAGGAAGCTGCGGAGGTGGAAGACCAGGCGAGGCAGTGGGGCAGGACGGACCCTGGGGAGGGGCGGGGTCGGGCTAAGGGAACTTTAATTAGGGAGGGGCGGATGCTGGCTTGTGGCTGGGGGCGGGATGATGGGGCGTGGCACCTCTATTTACAGCACTGGGAGCAAGCCACTCCCAGTGCTGACTTTGTTTCAGACCAAATAAACTTCCACTGAATGCACACCGTACCTGCGTCTTGGGTTATTCTCAGTCGTCAACGGACGGTGTGACAGTAAGTCAGCACTCTCCTTTATTCTATCGCTCCTTTGCCGGCTCCTTGCTTCGAGGGGGATGGCAGAGGGCAAACAGGACGCTCCACAGGGGGTAGAGGAAGAGGCTCCGGCTGGAGCCACGGGTCTTGTGTCCGTGACAGAGGCCCCAGATGCACAACCTGTGGTCAGGCCCAAGGTGACCAGGGCTGCAGTGCCGTCAGGGGAGGTCCGGGAGACCACTGCTTCAGGGGGTACCGCGGAGTGGTGGCAAAGTCCCGCGTTGACCAACCTGGAAGCTGCGCAACCCCGTACCCCGGGTGCCAGGCCGCCTCTCATGGAGTGGAGAGAAAGGCGGGTCACAGGGGATGACGAGGCGGAATGGAGCTACTCGACGGCGCCGGGTCAGCATACGATGGATATACTCCGGGACCGATTTGGCGAAGCCAGTTACCAAGGGCCGTCATCATGGCAACGAGTAGACAGGTCGTTGGGACGTCCCGATCCGACCCGGTTCCGGTTGAGCAGCCCACGACTGCGACTGACACCCGCAGCAAGCACATCGGCGGCAGGAGGGCCCGGGGTGTCGGCTCCGCAACCCCAGTCCGGATGGCAAGGTGGGTCTGGGCCCGGGGGTGCCTGGGAGGCAACCCCAAGAGGAACACCAGGGGTTCAAAGCCCTGGCTTGGGGACCCATAACCTGTCAGTCCCTGCGGCTGCTGCTCCGGGCGTGGTTCAACCTGCAGGGCCATGGGGGCCAGGAACCATCTGGGGCCCACCACCTATCCCCATCACGTATGACGGCAACCCGGACCAGCTGGCTATGTATATGAGCCATGTGATCAGCCACTTGGACCGGTACGGCCACTTATATCC
>NW_015394401.1:10918-12154 GCF_001527695.2 Protobothrops mucrosquamatus
CCCTGATATCCGAAGGAAGCTGCAAAGGCTGGAAGGAGCCCTAGGAAAGCCTATGAGTGAGTTGATGGAAGTGGCCCGGAAAACCTTTGTGAATAGAGAAAAAGAGGAGGAGAAGAAAAAGGATCAGAAAATGCAACGAAAGGCTGAGTTGCTGGCCGTCGCTATGATGGGGGTTCCCAGGGGAGGTGGAAGAGGTAGAAGCCAGGGTATGGTGTTGGGACGTAACCAGTGTGCCATTTGTAAAAGGGAAGGACACTGGAAAGGTGACTGTCCAGAAAGGGAAAGGGATGAGGAACAAGGAAGAAGAAGAGGAAGAGGCAGGTTTGCAAGAAGCTATGGAAGCGGCCTGGGACGAAGCCAGAGAGGGAGAGGAAGATGGGAAGGAAATCCAAGGACTCCCCTCATCGGCCTGGCAGAAGTCGAGGACTGGGACTGAGACCGACCGGGTTCAGCCCACCTCCCAGAACCTGTGGTCAGTTTAACAGTAGGAGGCAAACCTATTCCCTTCCTTGTGGATACTGGAGCTACTCGATCAGTCCTAACTCAACCCCTAAGCCAAGCCTCCCCTCACTCCATCAGCATCCAAGGAGCAACAGGAAAAATATTACAGCGACCATTCTTAGAACCCTTAAGTTGCACTATGGGAGGAAGAACCATAACTCACCAGTTCATATATATGCCAGACTGTCCTATCCCATTGCTAGGAAGGGATCTGCTATGTAAACTGAGGGCACAGATCTCCTTTGAAGAAGATGGCTCCATGACAATGAAGTATGGAAAAGTAGTGGTAGAAGTACCCCGTGAGGAGGAATGGAGGATGGTTCTGCTTGCACAAGAAGTGGAGATAAATGCTAGATGGAAGGAGTTCGAGGTGCCACGCCTGTGGGCAGAAGACAACCCCCCCTGGTTTTGCAAAGCATCACCCTCCTATCATAGTGGAAGAGATCCCAGCAAAAGTGCCCATCAGAATTAGACAACGTTCATATCCTCGGCCTGTGGCACAAGCTATTCAGGATGTGATAAATCTGTATTTAACTCATCACATCCTAGTCCCTGTCGAGTCCAAATGGAATACCCCGATCCTGCCCATACCCAAGGGGGAAGGCAAATACAGGCCGGTCCAGGATTTGCGTGTCGTTAACCAGGCCACGGTCACAATTCATCCCGTGGTCCCTAATCCTTATGTAATTCTAGGCCTGATCCCCCGAACAGCAAAATGGTTTTCAGTAATTGACC
>NW_015394401.1:15580-16935 GCF_001527695.2 Protobothrops mucrosquamatus
GCTCTCCCGAGAAAAAGGGAGAGCTTTTGGGACTCTACTCCTATCCAGGAGTACTCACCTCGACCCCTTCTCCCGGGGCACAAGGTTCCAAGCCGCTGAACAGCTGCTGACCGCTGTTCATGCTGGCTCTGACGCCTTCCCAAGCGGACGGCTCCGAAAAGAGCCGCCATCGGCGCGCCGTCCCACCGGAAGTCCCCAAGCCTTCTTTCTTCCTGTTGCCAATAAGAGCCCGGCAACTATTAGGGGTCCCTGTGTATGATCCCATAGGCATCCAAAGAAGTAGAAGGGATGTTGATACTACCTTCTCTAACTTTCCCTGCAAGGAACTGGCAGAATATGAGAAAACCAATGTCTGGAGCTCTGAGAGAATAGTGTGCTCCTATGGCCAGGCAACCTGGGCTGAGGATGGATCGTGGGGTTACAGAACTCCTATTTATATGTTGAATAGAATTATCAGATTACAGGCAGTCCTGGATCTGGCGGGCCAACGTCTGGATAAAGCCCTGAATATATTATCTGATGCTACAGATAAGATTAGAAGGGCTGTATATCAGAACAGGTTGGCCCTGGATTACATACTGGCCAGAGAAGGAGGGGTATGTGGAAAGTTCAACCTTTCCAACTGCTGCTTGCAGATCGATGAAACAGGGAAGGTTATTAAACAATTGACTACTGAAATGAGGCAGCTCACTCATAATCCTGATCAAACGTGGGAAGGTTTTGATCTCACCCAAATATTTGGTTCTTGGTTCCCAAAATTACCAGGGCTTCAGGCCATAGTAGCCCTGGTTGCTGTCATCGCAATTGGATGTGTAATTCTACCATGCATTCTACCTCTCATTACCCACACTATTTCTAATAGTCTCTCCCTATTGGTGGAGCAAAGGGCAAAAGCCCAAGTTATGGCATTATGGGATGAGGGGGAGTATGTGACCTTATGTGATCCTCCTAGGTATGAAACTCCACAGTAACGTCTAAGATTATGTGAAGTTTCAAAGGGGGGAATGAGGTAGATGAGAAAGGTCATAAGAAAATACTTTGGATATTTTATTGTTTCAATAAGGGGAATATTGTATCTCAATAATGTATTGTACTTGATAGAGCTTAATTATGTTAAAATCCATTTAACCTGTGTGCTAATCCTATAGAAATAGCTTTTTACAAGAAGTGCCAACTGAAAGTCACAGATGGTGTAAGATATTACCCGCCAGGGCGGTGAGGCAAGATAAGCCTTCTGTATGAACTTCTTCTTTTCTTCTGTGTGGTCTCTGGACATGAACTTCTCCATTTTAGTGTGTCAAAGGTAGATAAGAGTCACCCCACATGTAAGGCGTGGGTGGCTGTCTGTATAAGAA
>NW_015394402.1:0-1882 GCF_001527695.2 Protobothrops mucrosquamatus
TCTGGAACGAACTACCCCCCGAGATCCGGACTATCCCGGATCTCCTAACCTTCCGCCGCGCCCTCAAGACATGGCTTTTTCAGCAAGCGGGACTGACCTAGGGTGAATTTTAAATAGGGAAAATTTTTAAAGATTTTAATAATGACACAGCTATATATATCTGGGTTTTTAATTGGCTTTTATAGGGGAAATGTTTTTTTGTGTTGTTTTTTAACATGCTGTGAGCCGCCCTGAGTCCCGTGGGGAGAAGGGCGGCATATAAGTTAGTGCAAATAAATAAATAAAATAAATAAATAAAGCATGAATATCTGTACATGGATATTTTTGCTTTATGAACTGTGTGATACCTTTTGAATAACATGCTACCTTCAAGGCCTTTCTTTCAAACATATGTGCCATTCTACTAAGTTTTATTAATGCCTGTAACCCCAACATTTGTCTTTCTGAGTTAGGTTGTCAAGATCTCCCTATTTGTTTCCCATATTCTCTGTACCAGTATAAAATTACCTGAGACTGTAAATAGCACTAGGCTTCACTATTGTAGCTGAAACTTTAACTCTCTCATCTGCTCTCATGTGTCTGCATTACATTCTGCATTATTGACCTCTGTCATTGGTGATATATTGATTTCAGGGTTTTTACCATTCCCCCCTTTTTGGTTTAATTTAATTTAATTTAATTTAATTTAGTTTAATAGTTTCTCAGGTGTTCCCAAACTCTCTTTAGTATTTTTAAGATGTGATCTATCTCCTATCTGGAGTCCTTCATGTAGATAGCATGGTCTATGATTGAAAAAAGTAGAGAAGTAAGGACTGGGAGTTCAGAAACCACAAAGATTGCCCGTTTGTGAAACATGAAACCAGATGATTTAAGACCACATCTGTATTGAAAGGAATAAAGGAGCCCCTTTGGCTCATATGTGAATGAGAGCTGACTTGAAGAAGTGTATAAGAGAATAAAAAATAAGGAATATGGACAATTGGGAGATTTTTATTAGAAGGCAATGCTGTAGAGAATGTTGGTGAATGAATGAATGCTTGTTTTAAAATGTATTCCAAATTACCATTTGTTTTGATTGGAGATCATAAATGTAACCGTAAAACGCTTTGTTTAGATATAGCTATGGGGGGCATAATAAGAAAATTCATACTCCAGGCCCCTTGTTCATAACTCAAGAAAATTAATTGCTGAAGTCTTTAGACTCGGGTTTATGCCATACTAATAAATCTAGACTTATCCATGATTTAATCATCAATTAGAGGACAGGCCTGTTGTGCATCATCAGATTCATTCTGGATATGTAGAGAGTTTCCTTCTGACAGATCTGTTTAATAGGACAATAAAGGTTCAATTCACCTTGAAAGAGGCTCTAATTTCTCTCCTACTGAAAATGTCTGCATTGTTCTCATATCTTTCTCTTTCTGGGAAGGTTTATGTTGAAGGAGGCAGCATGACAAATATAAAGGACTGTAGGACAAGCAAATTATCTGGACATAGGTTGAAAACCTCACTGATTACATCATGGTTTATCTATATTGGGACTTGGATAAGCAAACAGCCATCATTTTTGTCTTTCTAACTCTAAATCTCAATACTGTCAGTCCCGCTACTAAGGCCCCAGAGTTGGAAATGAGGGAATTGTTTGTGGTAATTCTGCTCCTGAAAAAGCAAATGTAAAATATATTTTTTAATGTCATTTAATGTTTTTGATATGGAGGGGACTGTTCTGGCTCCAGAGAAATAGAATAAAAATTATCTCAGCAAAACAGAGTAGTTATCAATTCCAGGATCATGCAGTTTTCAATCTAGATGGGACTGTGTTCTGATCTTCTAGAGTTAATATCTATCTATTCTGGACAGTCTTTGGAGACCACCCTATATG
>NW_015394402.1:5693-12152 GCF_001527695.2 Protobothrops mucrosquamatus
AGCTTGCAGGACTGGCCTAGGGTAATTTTTAGGGGGGTTTTAATTATATTTTAAATTCGACAAATATTTAAATATTCCTTTTAATTAATTTTAAATTTGTATTGTTTTGTATGTATTTTAAATAGATTGTCAGCCGCCCTGAGTCCTACGGGAGAAGGGCGGGATATAAATCCAAATATAAATAAAATAAATAAATAAAATAAATAAATCATTTAGAAAAGAATGTTGCCATTCCCAAAACTATCATAAATTATCTATAACAAATTGTGTTGGGTTACCTGATTTCTTCTTATCCAGGCTAATTGACTTGGTAGACCGAGGGCATGTTGTAGATATAGTATATCTTGGAAATAATAGATTTACATTGGTTGAAGTTACTCATCCAAGTGCCAGTTTTTTATTACTCTGTCCTAAAGTTACCATGCATTTATTTTTCCCATATTTCTCTTTAATAGTCCAGTGTGAGGTGGGCTAACTTGAAAGAGAATAACTAGTCCATAATCACCCTGGGACATCCTATGAGAAAATATGGCCTTGAATATAGGCTTACCTGGTCATACTCCAACACTTTAAAGACTACACCACACTGATTCTCATTTGCTTTTTATATTTACAGAATATACCAAACTAAAAATATAGAAGATAAAATTATGATTAAAAACAATATGCTGAATTTCAAAAAATGGCATTTGCTCATGATAAATACATAGATCTTACACGTGAATATAAAATTGCAGAAGCACAGAGTTAGGAAAACCTGACTCAACAGCAGGGGTGAAAGGGATCTAAGAGTAATTAATGTACCACATTGGCAGCATTAAGGGAAACATTCCATCTGAATTGTAGAAATTAATAGTTTAATTGTTGATTGGACCACACTTTAAGCTGGATCTTGAGAAGCTGGATGATGTTCAGAAAGGTACTATAAAAATGTCATCCCAGACAAGAATGGTCTGCTCCTCATCAAAGGTTTTGAAATAGTGTCTGAATAGGTACCTTTTAGGAATGTTTAATACATCCCTACACTAACCATAGTAATGGAAGGAACATAGATTATTTGTTCATTGCAAGATATCCCTTTGCCCAGATTTATGGAATGTTTGATGCTGAATCTATAGTTTCATTGCAGTATTGATTCATTCACATTATTTCATTGTAAAAACTTGTTGCACTGGAATGAGTTTGCCCAACTCAGGCAATTAGTGCCTTATACTCTATTGATAAGCTATGCTTAGCCAGATGGATACTGTACAAATGCTCAAACATAATAAACACAGAATTGGAACCAGTGTGTTCAACAACTATGAGCTAGCTCAGTAAAGAAAAGACTGCACAATTTATTCATATTCTGCAGATGATTGTTGTTGCCATGTTGGTGTGGTAGAAATAATTTACCAGATATATTTGTTTGCTTATTTATTTTATTTTATCTAAATTCAAGGTTGCCCTTTTCTGAACATTTAATAATAATAATAATAATAATAATAATAATAATAATAATAATAATAATAATAATTAATAAAAAAGTTGGAAGGAACCTTGGAGGTCATCGAGTCCAACTCCCTGCTCAGGCAGGAAACCCTACACCATTTCGGACAAATGGCTGTCCAGTCTCTTCTTAAAAACTTCCAGTGTTGGAGCATTCACTGCTTCTTGAGGCAGGTTGTTCCACTGGTTAATTGTTCTAACTGTCAGGAAATTTCTCCTTAGTTCTAGGTTGCTTCTCTCCTTGATTAGTTTCCATCCGTTGCTTCTTGTCCTGCCTTCAGGCACTTTGGAGAATAGCTTGACTCCCTCTTCTTTGTGGCAGCCCCTGAGATATTGGATCACTGCTATCATGTCTCCCCTCGTCCTTCTCTTCATTAAGCTAGACATACCCAATTCCAGCAACCGTTCCTTATATGTTTAGCCTCCAATCCCCTAATCATCTTTGTTGCTCTTCTCTGTACTCTTTCTAGAGTCTCAACATATTTTTTACATCATGGTGACCAAAACTGGATGCAGTATTCCAAGTGTGGCCTTACCAAGGCATTGTAAAGTGGTATTAACAGTTCACGTGATCTTGATTCTATCCCTCTGTTATTGCAGCCCAGTACTGTATTGGCTTTTTTGGCAGCTGCAGCATACTGCTGGCTCATATTTAAGTGATTGTCCACTAGGACTCCGAGATCCCTCTCACAGTTACTACTATTGAGCAAGGTACCACTTATACTATACCCGTACATTTGGTTTTTCTTGCCTAAATTTAGAACCTTACTTTTTTCACCATTGAATTTCATTTTGTTAGATAGCGCCCAGTGTTCAAGTCTGTCCAGGTCCTCCTGTATCTTAAGCTGTCTTCTGGAGTGTTGGCTATTCCTGCCAGCTTGGTGTCGTCTGCAAATTTGATGAGTTCCCCATTTATACCCTCATTCAAATCATTGATGAAGAGCACTGGACCCAGAACAGAGCCCTGGGGCACTCCTCTACCCACTTCCCTCCATGTAGATGCAGTTCAATTGAGGAGCACATGCTGAGTACGGCCAGTCAGCCAGCTACGAATCCATCTGGTGGTGATGCTGTCTAACCCACATTTTTCTATCTTATTGAGTAATAGGTTGTGATCTACTTTATCAAATGCCTTATTGAAGTCCAAGTAAATTATATCCACAGCATTCCTCTGATCCACTAATTTTGTCACTTGGTCAAAGAATGCAATAAGGTTTGTCTGGCATGATCTGTTTTTGACAAATCCATGTTGGCTTTTAGTAGTGATTTTGTTTGCCTCTAGGTGTTCGCTGATTCATTGTTTGATTATCTTTTCCAAGATCTTCCAAGGTATTGAGGTCAGGCTGATAGGTCTGTAATTTCCTGGATCCACTTTTTTCCTTTTTTGAAGATGGGAACTACATCAGCTCTTTTCCAGTCCTCTGGTAGTTCCCCAGTGCTCCAGGATCTTTGAAAAATATAGTTAAGTGGTTCTGAGATCATATCTGCCAGTTCCTTCAGAACCTTGGGATGTAATCCATCTGGTCCTGGTGATTTGAACTCGTCTAGGCTGGGCAGGTGCTCACTTACCATTTTCTCGCCTAACTTAACTTGTGTTTCTATTCTGTTTTTTATGGCACTATTTTTGATAAGTTGATCTGTTTTTTCCCTTTGTGTAAAGACAGATGCAAAAAATGAGTTAAATAATTCTGCTTTCTCCCTATTGCTTGTCACTTTCTTGCCACTTTCACCCAGTAATGGACCAATCATTTCCTTCACTTTTTTCTTGTTTTTTACATGTTGAAAAAAGCTTTTTTTGTTATTTTTGACTTTGGTCGCAAGCCTTAGTTCATTATGAGGCAGCTTAAAGATAAAAGAAAAAAAATACATCTAAAAGGGAACATAGCCACTTAGAAAAACAAACACCCAACCTTAATCTAAATTAAATTAAATGAGGCTCCACAACCACCCTATCCAAAATTCTTGGAGAACAACCAAATTTTTAACAACTTCCAAACTGTTGTAAGGGTTAAAGATAATTCAATCACAGAAATCTCTAGTATGACACAAAACATTGTAGATTTTCTTAAATGTTCATTGTAATGATGATTCCTTAAACATAATGATTATTCTAATTACTTAGAGCATTACGCAAGGGAAAAAATAGAGGAACAGTTAATTGTCTCTTCAGAAAATAATTCAAGTTCATGAATCAGTATCTTTTGAACTATAGTCCAGCCACCCAAAAGCTATAATACTCAATCAGTTTAGAATAGTTATGATGGCAGTAAATGTTATTTTTCCTTATTGCAGATAGTGAGGGAAGAAAGATTTAGTAAAGTAATAAGTTCCACATACTCAACTATAGGAATAGAAAGACAAAAACAGTTGTCATGAACCAAATAACAAAATTCCCCAAAGGTAATGACACCTCATCAAGATAATATTATGAGGATAGTAACCAATATCCTTTTTCCCTTATGGGTCTCTATGAAAAATGAGAAAGTAATAAGTTGGGGCATCAGATTTAAAATATACTCCTACCATGTCTTTCTGTAATGATAGAAGTGATACAATAGAAAATGGACAGATATTCTCTGGAAAAACAAAGTTGTCATCAACTTGCTACTTCTAATTGATATAGCCTAGAAATTGGCTTAGCAAATAAAAACAGTAGAATGGGGGTGTCAAGCTGCCAGCCCACAGGCTGGATGCATCATAGCGAAACCGCGCCTACCCCATTGCCGGCAATGGCATAAAAAGGTTGCGATACGTTACGTCACGTGACGTTGCGAGTTTGATACCCCTGCAGTAGAAGATATTCTTCAGTGACAGTTGATTGCTTTCCCCACCCCCCAAGCTTCAGAGCTGAAAGAGGACAGTAAAATATGAGAAGTACATTTGGCTAGCTTTGGGTAAGGAGAACATAATCAGTTATACCAGATATTTACCAAATGTAACAACTATCTAATAAGCAATCAATATATGAAGTGGGAAGAATCACAATCATATCACCATTAGTTTTTGTTTATTTGCAAGTTGAACATGCCCACTTTTTAAACCATTCTTCATAGATTTAAAGTTTCCAAACATTTTATTATTTTGTAGGCATTGTAGGAAGAAATCCATGTATATGGTGGCAAAAAAAAAATCAGGAAAAGAATTCTAACACATTTTATTACAAAGTATGAACTTTTATAAGCTGTTCACTTCATACTGTAATAAAATATGTTGGTCAGAAAAGGTGCTACTAGTCTCCTGATTTATTGTTTTGACTATCTTTAGAATAGATAGATGGCTTGATGGATGTTACTGTGTTATCCCCTATTTCTCTAGTTACTGTGTTATCCCCTATTTCTCTAGTTTTACAGTGTATACTTATATTGTCTATTAGGAGGCAGCACACAACTGGTTTTGCTCTTACTTGGGACTTACCTGGGTAGCTCTGAAAGTTTTGCATATCTTTCTGTAAATTTAAATGTAGAATTACTTTTTGTGAACAGGTGCTAGCAGATTCAATATAAGAAAACAGTGAATAAGGCAGGTGTCCAGTTTTGAATATCTTTTGACCTCCATACTGTGTAACACTTCATTTGCAGAAATAACAGCTTCCAAAATATTTCCTGTTCCTTTTTCTAGTTTTTTTTAGAATTTTTTTTTCAATTCCTTCTTGCAAAACTATTCTAGCTCAGAAATATTCTTAAATTTCCTTTCTTGCATTGCATGTTTTAAATCTCTCACAGGTTTTTAATATTTTATTTGTATTATAAAATATACAATGTGTAGTAGAGTATTTTAGCAATATTATATTTTTTCCTTAAGTGCTTCATGATTGATTTTATTTGAGATGATTGTCTTGCTTAACTATCCAACTTTTTTTCAGCTTCAAGTTCTTCACTGATTGCAGGTAAATTTTTAACTCAAGTACAAGATCTCCTCTACCTTATGTGTATATTTTATCTTTTAAAATTTCTTTTCTATTTTTTATATAACTTTTTTGTGTTTTCAATATATTTTTCTTTCTTTTTATGTGTGCTGCATTTATGTTAATGCAGTTAATTGATGTTGCTTGAAATAAAAAAGAAAACATACTACATTATATAATATCAGGGCTTTTTTTGTCATAGAACGCCCAGAACGGAGTTCCGGCACCTTTTTTGGATGGAACCTTGTAGGGTAGGCAAGGCGGGTTGTATGACGTGTGTGAGTTCTGGCACCTTTTTTTTTTTTTTTACAAAAAAAGCACTGTACAATATTAACATAAAAGCTACTTGAAATGAACTCTGCAAATATGCTGTATTATTGTTTCACACTATACTTTACAAGTATGCTAAGATGGAATATGTAGGGAGATGTTAATATATTCTATTCTTATCAAATAGCAATAAATCTTGGCCCCCAAAAAAGTTGTCCAGATTCTTTTTTGAAGAAATCTAAATAGATATGTTCAAAATGTTTGTAATTTGGAATTTTTCAAGTTTAGAACAGATTCCATTCTTATTCTGATCTTGCCAGGTATATTTTGAATGATCCCCTTTTGAATCCAATCCATCCATCCAATTTCTGAATGAATCACTTGTCTTAATAACATCAGAACAGCATCTGAACACTTCTTGTGTTGTTAGAATTTGAAACATTTTCCATACCTTTACATTTTGCACATTTCTAATTTTTTTAGTTTTCAAGAAAACAAATGTATCAATAATTTCCACCACTTCCACTTAGTAAAAATGTCAACTAGTGAATGAAAAATAATTGGAGGCTTCTCTCCATAGCAAGAAGATTAATTGGATCCAATGAATGCTTTATGTTCAGTTTATCATAAGACTTGTTTTGAAAATTAATTAAAATAACATGGAATACCTCTGTGGAGACAAGGCATTAGGTTTATCTTTGCATGCCTGGTAATAGCATGGGGTGACTTTTTACATATAGGTCAGCATACATGTATATCAATAATATTTATGAATGTGAAAAAAAATAAAGCTATAC
>NW_015394403.1:0-13451 GCF_001527695.2 Protobothrops mucrosquamatus
CTGTCTATCCACTTATATCTCTCTCATCTCGTCTCGTCTCGTCTCCTCTTCCCTCCCTCCCTCCCTCCCTCCCTCCCGCTCTCTCTCTCTCTCTCTCTCTCTCTCTCTCTCTCTCTCTCTCTCTCTCTCTCTCTCTCTCTCTCCTATCTATTTCTGCATTCTGGTTATCCAATACTACTTGTATGGAGTATTTTTTGCTCTTTTTTTTAAGAAAAGAAAGATTCAAGGCATTCCATTCATCCTTTCTAATTTTCTCCCCAAATAGATCCTGACCTGATGCAGTTTTAGAATGTGATCCTCATTATTCAAGACCTTTCCTGGTGTTGTAGCCCACCCTAACTTAGAGAAATTACACTCTCCAGTTTCATCTTCGCTGATCAGAAGTAATAGACCAGGTTGGTTAATACCTGGTCTCCAGTCCATCTTCATGCCATGTAGGAGATGTAGGAAAATCAGGTCTGTTTAATTAACTAATTTACAATTTAGACCAGGGGTTCCCAATCTTGGCAACTTTAAGACATGTGGACTTCAACTCCCAGAATTCCCCACCACCCATGCTGGATGGGGCATTCTGGGACTTGAAGTCCACATGTCTTAAAGTTGCCAAGATTGGGAATGCCTAATTTAGAGGTAGGACAGTATTGCCTTAAAAGGACTTATTGATAAAAATTAGATTCTTGGTTATATCCTGTTCCACTTTAATTGCAGGGTCTAGTTTAGTAATAAAGTTGTGATCCCTCACCTATTACATCATTTTGCCTTTTCCTTCCACTCCCAGTGTATAATGCATATGAGTAGAATTGATTTTTTTAAGGTGGTATTGATCCCTTTATTGATTTCTTTCTCTATTCTAATGGTTGAATGTGGGGAGAGATTTAATAGATGTTTATATGAAAAAAGAGGTCCAGAGAATTTTGCTTCTTCATTTATTTATTTATTTTGATAGACTGGCAGCTATTTCACACATAAGAGGTTTTTGTTTAGTGTAATTTAATTTTGTTAGGAGGTTGATGAGTGGTGCAACTTTGTGGGTTCATGGGTCATGTGAAGACCCAGCAGAATTCAGAGGAAAACACTGGCATAGGAAAGTGTACTATCTAAACAACAAAATTGCTGCATCGAGTTTTGGTTATCACAATATTAAAATATGTTGAGATGCTAGAAAGAGTGCAAATCAATCAATCAATCAGAATAGAACTAGAAGGATGCTTTGGAAAATACATTGACCCCCTTCTCTTTGTGGCAGCCCCTCAAATACTGGAATACTGCTATCATGTCCCCCCCAGTCCTTCTTTTCTTTAGACTGACCAGACCCAAATCCTGCAACCGTTCTTCATATGTTTTAGTCTCCAGGCCTTTAATCATCTCAGCTGCAACAAAAATAAAGCGCAACAAAGATGACTGGAGGCTAAAGCAGTGGAACAGCTTGCCTTCAGAAGTTGTGGGTCCTCCAACACTGGAGGTTTTTAAGAAGAGATTGGACAACCGTTTGTCTGAAATGGCATAGGGTCTCCTGCATAGGGTCTCCCAGGGGGTTGGACTAGAAGACATCCAAGGTCCCTTCCAACTATGGTACATTGTTATTCTGTTCTGATCTATGAGTTATTTTGGATACTGGGAAGAAATCTTCTCTCAAGGCACAGTCTACAGTGGGGTTTGGATCTGCCAGATGAGTTGTTTATTTGCCTTCTCTTTAGTGAACATCTTTTCTCCCTTGTGCCATTCAGAGCTATTTGTCTGACAAGTGAATTTCCACCGCACACCTGCTCCCTGCTTATTGTGCAACTGTGATTTCAGGTAAACAGGCTGATCTACAAGGTTGGAGGTTCTTGACTTTGTCGAGAGGTGTATGATCTTGACATCACTATTTTTATAAATGTACTCCCTTATTCCTGAAATATATTGTACGTGCCACATAGAATCTTCAGGGAAAATGGGATAGAATGCAGGAAAGGTTAAGTTCTTAAGTCACACAGCTAAGAAGCAGAAACTGGGATTTTCAGAGATGTAGAGATCAATCTATCAGAACAGAGCTGGAAGGGACCTTGGAGGTCTTCTAGTCCAACCCCCCCCCTGCTCAAGCAGGAGACCCTATACAATTTGAAACAAGTGACTGTCCACTTAAAACCTCTTAAAAACCTCCAGTGATGAAGCCGCTACAACTTCTGAAGGCAAGTTGTTCCACTGGTTAATTATTCTCACTGTTAGGAAGTTTCTTCTTAATTATTCTCTCTTTGATTAGCTTTCATCCATTGTTTCTTGTCCTGCCTTCTGAAAATAAGTTGACCTCACTCTTCTTTGTGGCAGCCCCTCAAATAATGGAATACTGGGATACAAATAGGAAGATGGGATACAAATAGGAAGAGAGAGAAAACTTTCTCTCAGACCTGGATCCAGCCTATAATCTAACTAGTCCAGACCTAAGGTTCATGTAACAAATGGGTGGATGGAATAAAGAAAAAAGCAGCTAGTTTTGGGGAAGAAAAATGCCCTCTCGGCTGGCAGAAATTCTGCTCAATAGTGGTGTTGTTTTACCTGCTCTGGGAGTCACTTTTGTGCTTTGTGAATCACTGTTAAAACTGTGAAGTGATACTTAAACAGGTACTGTATAGACACAACCTTACCATATATTTAAAGTATTGCCATATTATAGTCTATTGCGATGAATTATAAAATCCATTGTCTATGGAGATTCTCAATCATCCAAGTCATGGTTGTCCCAAAGGTGCTTTTCCAAAAGGCAACTGGACTTTGATAACATTGTAGTTCTTGCTTCTGATGTCTCATGATTTTAACTTTATAGTTTTTTTTTCTAACTGTAGCAATTGAAGAAGCCTTGTTAATCCACATCTCGGTTGTTATCTAGAGTTCTCCAATGTTGGGCAGTTTTTAAAAAGGGTGTTTTTTTTTAATTTGCTGTAGTCACACAATAAAGCTATTCCCTTTTGGCATAAAATTTTTGGGGAGATAATTACCATCATTTAACAAAGAATCGAATGCCCCCCCCCAAAGTAGTTTTACTGCATTTATTTACAGGTGCAAACTTCAAGCTTAAAAATAAGAAACATTATCTATCTAACTTTAGCAGCTAAAACAGTAATTGCAAATTGTTTGAGTTTTAACCTCTTTATGCAATTGCTTCTTCCCAATAAAGTTATTTCACTGCTGGTTCTTCTCACCAGAAGCCAAGTAGCTCTTGAACCAGCCAAGGTCAGAACAGAACAGAACAACAGAGTTAGAAGGGACCTTGGAGGTCCTCTAGTCCAATCCCCTGCTCAGGAAGGAAATCCTATACCATTTCTGACAAAGGTTTGTCCAATCTCTTCTTAAAAACCTCCAGTGTCTGCCTCCACATTTCTGGAGGCAAATTGTTCCACTGATTAGTTCTAGATTGGTTCTCTCCATGATAAGTTTCCATCCATTGCTTCTTGTTCAGATCCTCCTTGCTATGATCAACATTTGCCCAAAATACAAGTGTAACAATGTGCCAATGGGCAAATCATTACTTGAGAAAGAGTCAAAGTGTTGACCATAATAAACTGCTAGGCAGCGTGGAGAAGACCTGTTAGCTGAAGCTTCGAATGTCCTCCAAAGCTGCAAAGTCTCCTTCTATTTTGGGCTTGTTTATGGATGCTCCACCTGCCCAGTTCAAAAGACTGGGAAAAAACTAAACCATATCACTGGCGTTCATATGAATGTCAGAATCAGCTATAAAATCAATAGAGCATCACCCAAACCCTAACAGTAACGATGCCCAGCCCAACATACCAATGCCAAAAAGAATTAAAATAAATTAGTTCAACACCACATCAGGCTTGCTGTATGGAAAATGAACACATATACACACAAACGGTTGGTAGCAATGGGATTTACTGCAGGAAATTCATTCCTGGAGCCTGCCATGTTAATTTCTTATTATGCACTTCAGTGAAAAGCAAAAACAGAGCATTGTGAAAGAAATCCAGATCAAATATCTAACTATGATGTCTCCTTCTTCTCTTTCTCCTTTTTCCTCTCCCTCCGTAACCTAAAAATCTGTGGCAACACAACCAATCTCCCACCCCACCCCATCGTGAAGACTTCTTTCTCCCTCGATAGCCTAATTTGCTGTTCCTGCAAAATTGTTTTACAACTGGGAATGGCCTGCTGGAATATTTATAAGTCTAAAATTGAGAAGGTCATGGGGGCCAAGACAGAGTATGAAATATAACATGCAGTTTTCATAAAGCACATCCTCAAATAATTAAATAGCCATGTTGCATTGCTTAACCCTCTTCAGGCTACGGTGAAATATTGTTGTGATTCTGTTTATATTTATATCCCATCTTTATTTTTGTACAACTCAAGGCAGCATAAATAATTTCCAATTTTCAAGGTCCAATTTTCCAAGCAACAACAAATGTGTGGCATTGGGATGGGCTGAGAAAGAGAGAGAGCGATTGGCCCAAAGTTATCTAGCTTTCATGCCTAAGAGAAAACAAGAATTGGAACTCATAATCTCCTGGTTTCTAGGACCTTAACTACTACACCAAACTGGTGTAGATTTAATCTAACAGTATTTGTGGCTCAATATCAGAAACATGATACAGCTATACATCCATTATAAGCATACAGATAGTCCTTAACTTACAACCATTCGTTTAGTGACCGCTTAAAGTTACAACAGCATGGTAAAGAGTGACTTATAGCTGTTTTTCATACTTATGATCATTGCACTGTGGTTACATGTCAAAATTGATGATCAAAATTTGGACATTTGTCATCTGGCATATATTTATGATGGCTGCAATGTCCCGAGGTCATGCGATCATCTTTTGTGACCTTCTGACAAGCAATGTCAATGGGCAAACCAGATTTCCTTAACAACCGTGTTCCTAATTTAACATTTGCAGTGATCACCTATGCCATGAAAGGTCATAAAACAGGGCAAACCTCACTTAACACACTGTCTTGCTTAGGAACAGATATTTTGGACTCAGTTGCGGTTGTAAGTCAAGGACTACCTATATAAAGCTAAAGACAAGGCCAATAATCTAGTCCAAGCTCCATGTTTCTGTTCAGGAGTGGTGAGTCTCAACAAGTTCTTTAAATGTCAAAGCAAGATGAGTGGCATATGAATTTAATAAATAAATAAGTAAATGTCCCAACTGGACAGATTCACTTCTGGGAAGGAGACACTTGTAATGTGTAAATGGGCACATTAGGAGTGAGTCAGATTCTCTTGGGCCAAACACTGAGATGGAGTTGTTATACCTCTCTTACTCCTTTGACTTGCCAAGGGACAGTTGTAACTGAAGGATCTGTGGAAGAAAAGGAGATTGCTGCTCTTTCCTTCACTATTTTGGTTGATCATTTCTACCCAACCCGTTTTGTGTGTCTCATGTACCACTCTGGTCTCTGAAAAAGGAAGTCCTCAAAAGGCTATACAGGTAGTCTTCGACTTTAGTGACCATTGGAGCCATGGAGGAGAGCACAATTCTTGGGCAAGGCTAACTTGAATAGATTATGGGTAGGGTTATCACAGAGATGAATAAGGGAAGGAGAACATAGGAAATTGGAAAGGAGGGCAAATGGGGGAAAGGAGAACATACTAATGTCCAAATGGAACCTTATCAAAGAGAGATCGAACATAGAATTAAGGAAAAATTTCCTGACAATGAGAACAATTAATCAGCAGAATGGCTTGCCTACAGAAGTTGTGGATGCTCCAACATTGGATAACCATTTGTTTGGAATTGTATAGGGTCTCCTGCTTGAGTAGGGGCTTGGATAAGAAGACCTCTAAGGTCCCTTCCAACTCTGTTGTTCTGCAATTTTGTAATTCTGTAACTGTTTAACTTTCTTGGCATTTACAACATTACAATTATAAAAAAACTGAAATATATGAAATTGCTTTCCCAGGATCAGAAAGACTGTTTTTTTTTTTTTAGCAGCAATATTTTTTCCAACAAATATTCTTAAGAACATATGTTAGCGATAATATGGAGTCAACGATGATGTACTTTTCAAATTTCACCATAAGGATGTATGATGAGTCATATGATCTACAGAATAGAATGATCGTAGATTTGAAGGGACTGGACTGAAGCCGACTGTTGGAATCAGGATATAAATAAAGTAAATCCAGACTGTCAATGGATGATGGGGGAAAAAAGAAGCAGACACAATGCACGAAAGTTTGAATATCTAGCTTCGTGAAAACAGTCCAAAAACAAAAACAAAAACAAGATACAGGTAGTCCTCGATTTACAATAGCACATCTGGTGACCTTTTGAAGTTACATCGCCACTGAAAAAAAGTGATTTATGACCATTTTTCGCACTTACGACCGTTGCAGCATCCCCGTGGTCATTTGATCAAAATTTGGATGCTTGGTAACTGACTCGTACCTATGACCGTTGCAATGTCCTGAGGTCACGTGATCCCCTTTTGCGACCTTCTGACAAGCAAAGTCAATGGGGAAAGTCAGATTCACTTAACAACCGTGTTACTAACTTAACTGCAGTGATTCACTTAACAACTGTAGCAAGAAAAGACATGAAATGTGGCAACATTCATTCCCTTAATAACTGTCTTGCTTAGCAAAAGAAATTTTAGGTTCAATTGTGGGTGTGTTGAGGGCTACCTGTACTAAAAAAAACCCAAAAAACCAGACAATGTTTTATTTTTAGGCGACGCCCATCGAATGTCTGGTAACTCTAATTTAGGGAGAATTGATCTTATTAGATTAACCTTTATTGTCATTTTTTTTCCTGTGGGCACAATGGCACACCTTAAAAATGAAATTTAGTTGCTTCCTCTCAAAGTGCACACATACATAACACACATTTAAAACATACTATATACAACATATGTATAGACCTACTGTCAACGCTGCTAACATCGGATGTCCTTGCTTTGACAACATACGGAGATGCATCCATTTTCTTTTACTTTAAGTTTTATTTTTAGAGTTAGAATTAGATGATACTGGGGAGGGGAGGAGGAATGTGCATGGGAGATTAGTTAGACAAAACAATACTGTATAATGGGGAGAACCAAGGCTGCTTGTAATAAGAGATGATAAGACATGGCGGGATGAAGAACTGGGTGGAAAGCCAGCATTTCAAACGAATTGGAGAATGTGATTTATGACGGTTAGTTGTAGGAGGGAATTGTGCTTTGATACTATGTGCTTAGGGGGAGGGGAAGCCAGATTTTGGCTTGGACTATGTACGTGCCGATGTGTTGCTACTCGAATAAAGATTCTTTAAGGTAAACAATGCCTCGAAGTTCTTTGAAGAGTTTCATATGTCGGAACCATAACACCTACACCCTTATATATAAGTAACATATAAATATTATTCACTGTCCATCCTGAATACATAACGGAAGGAGGAAGCTTTAGAGTTGTTATTTGTTGCTAAATTGTTGTTATTGTTGTTCAGTCACTAAGTCGTGACCGAGCCCCCACAACCCCATGGACCATAGCATGCCAGGTCCTCCGGTCCTCCACTGTCTCCCAGAGTTTGCCCACATTCATGTTCATTGAGTCAATGACACCATCTTCCCATCTCATCCTCTGCCGTCCCTTTCTCCTTTCGCCTTCGGTCTTTCCCAACATCAGGCTCTTTTCCAATGAATCTTCTCTTCTCATTTGCTGGCCAAAGTATTTGAGCTTCAGTTTTAGAGGGAGAATTGTAGTTACGCTATTCACACTATGTTTTGGTGTGACTTGCTTACAAGAGTTACATCAAAATTTAATAATAATAATAATAATAATAATAATAATAATAATAATAATAATAATAATAATAATAATAATAATAATAATAATAATAATAATAATAATAATAAAGTTGGAAGGGACCTTGGAGGTCATCGAGTCCAACCCCCTGCCCAGGCAGGAAACCCTATACCATTTCAGACAAACAGTTGTCCAGTCTCTTCTTAAAAACTTCCAGTGTTGGAGCATTCACCACTTCTGGAGGCAGGTTGTTCCACTGGTTAATTGTTCTAACTGTCAGGAAGTTTCTCCTTAGCTCTAGGTTGCTTCTCTCCTTGATGAGTTTCCACCCGTTGCTTCTTGTCCTGCCTTCAGGTGCTTTGGAGAATAGCTTGACTCCCTCTTCTTTGGGGCAGCCCCTGAGATATTGGAAGACTGCTATCATGTCCCCCCTCGTCCTTCTCTTCGTTAAACTAGACATACCCAGTTCCAGCAACCGTTCCTTATATGTTTTAGCCTCCAGTCCCCTAATCATCTTTGTTGCTCTTCTCTGTACTCTTTGAATGAGAAGAGGGTTTTTCGTAAAAAAAAAAAAAAACAAAACCCCAAAACTGCTGTGGCTGAAATCCACATCTATGGATGTATTTAATTACAGTCGACTGGGGTTACTCTCCTGTTACCTACAGATCTGTCTTCCTGTTTTCCTGAATTGCTTTGACGGATGGGTTTTAAATGTAGTTTTAATTGCAGTTTTATGGCATTTTAATTTGATTATTTTATTATTGTAAACTAGTTTGGGAACAGCTGGTTGAAAAGCAGGATTAAAAATGGAATGCGTTCGTAGTTTGAAGGGCATCAGAAGCTCCCGCTGTTTTATTTACCCGTTTGTTAGTGGAAACTGCCATTTCTGAAATGAAGCTTGCTATTCAAAGAGAAGATACCATATCACACGTTTTGGGAAAAAAAAACCCTTTTAAAAAAGTGTGAGTCTATGTGTAAACTCTAGATATCATAGCAAACTTGTACACATTGCAAGCTTACACACATGTACTGTATATAGAGTTAAATTTCAAGAACTTGACTCTCAAGAGCAAACTGTTTAATTTTCTGGTTTGGAATACATTTCCAACCTGGCAAATTGTTCCTATATTTTCAATTAAAATTTCATAGGAAAATTAATAAAACCAGACCCAGAGGATGATGGAAATTATACTTACTTTTTAAACTTTGTGATGAGGCCAAAACTGGATTTTTTCTATTTTTCTTTAATGTCTAGAAAGCCTTTTAGTTTTGCTGAAGCAAATCCCTTATTTATATCTAGCAAGCTATGTAGCGGATTTTTTTTTCCCCAAAAAAAATAATGTTCTCACAAGTAAATGGTTTTCTGTCTTATATCCCAACACCGAATACTTCTTGAAGCTAACCATGATACCTGGCTTCATGTCTACCATATAGCCGAGTAAGATGATCAGTGTTGGAAATGTATCTTGCTGGGGGGAAAAATGACCTTGAGTCTCTATTTTCCATGCACACAAAAATATGTGTGCGCATTTTGCTACATGTTCAATTTATTCTTAAATAAACAACCTCCAACAATAATTTTTTGAACTTAGACATGGAACAGGAAAATTGGTCAGATGTAGTTTTCAGAAGGTGTAGAACATGAGTGAAAAGAATTTGAAAGAGGAGAAAAAAAAATCTGCCATGATTTCTTAATAGCTTTGCTCTTGCATTTTCTGTGGCTCACGTAAATAGAGAAAATTAGGAATATTAGGCTGTAAAGAAGATCTCCAACAAGTGACAAGCATGGAAAGACCAACAGATCATTCCAAGAAAAATAAAAAATAGAGAAGTAATTGTTTTATGCAACTTTAAGTAGAAATGGCAATAGCAGTTAATAATAGCACTTAATAATAATAATAATAATAATAATAATAATAATAATAATAATAATAATAATAATAATAATAATAATAATAATAATAATAATAATAAAGTTGGAAGGGACCTTGGAGGTCATTGAGTCCATCCCCCTGCTCAGGCAGGAACCCTACACCATTTCAGAAAAATGGCTGTCCAGTTTCTTCTTAAAAACTTCCAGTTTTGGAGCATTCACAGCTTCTGGAGGCAGGTTGTTCCATTGGTTAATTGTTCTAACTGTTAGGATGTTTCTCCTTAGTTCTAAGTTGCTTCTCTCCTTGATTAGTTTCCATCCGTTGCTTCTCGTCCTGCCTTCAGGCACCTTGGAGAATAGCTTGACTCCCTCTTCTTTGTGGCAGCCCCTGAGATATTGGAACACTGCTATCATGTCCCCCCTCGTCCTTCTTTTCGTTAAACTAGACATACCCAATTCCAGCAATGGTTCCTTATATGTTTTAGCCTCCAGACCCCTAATCATCTTTGTTGCTCTTCTCTGAACTCTTTCTAGAATCTCAGCATCTTTTTTACATCGTGGTGACCAAAACTGGATGCAGTATTCCAAGTGTGGCCTTACTAAGGCATTGTAAAGTGGTATTAACACTTCACGTGATCTTGATTCTATCCCTCTGTTAATGCAGCCCAGCACTGTGTTGGCTTTTTTGGCAGCTGCAGCACACTGCTGGCTCATAGAGCTTTACAATACTCTCTGAGCGGTTTATAGAGTCAGCATATTGTCCCCAATGATCTGGGTCCTCATTTTACCAATCTTGAAATGATAGAAGGCTGAGTCAGCCTTGTGCCGGTCAGGATTGAGCTCTAGGCTGTGGGCAGAGTTAGCCTGTAATACTGCACTCTAAGCACTGCACCATCACAGCTCTGATTAATGACTAATTAATCTATGTTAAAAATGAAAGTACATCAAAATAAATGTCAAATTATTTATAAAAACACACTAAAACAAATATCAGCTACTTCTCCTGAGAAATCTGATTATGCACTATTAAGTTGGTGTTGATTTTGGCAACCATATAGATAGATTTTCTCTATGATGGTCTGTCCCTAACCTGGTCCTTCTGGTCTTCCAATGGTGCACTTGATACTATTGCAACTGAGTCCATCTACCCTAAAGATGGTCACATTGCAGCTCTAGAGCAGAGGTCCCCAACCTTTTGGGCACCAGGGACCGGTTCCGTGGAGAGAGGTTTTTCCGTGGACCGGAGGGTGTGTGGTTTTGTGTGCTGCCTGCATCTCGCGGATGGGGCGTTGCTTGTTTGTACAGACAGATTGCTGACACTGCCACAGACCGGGGGTTGGGGACCCCTAAATTAGAGGATCCTGGATGAGATGGATTATCTGGACTCCTTCTGGGCAGGTTTTTTTGTGCGATAGAAACAACATTGGTATGTCATGAGGTTGTGCCTTAATATTTTAAACCTTACAATTTTAATTCTGACAGAATATTTGTGGCTCATGGTTGCCCTGTGGGGTCCTTGGTGCACTCTGAGCTTGGTTTTTATCTTACACATGTTTCATTAGCAAAGTAGGTAACATCATCAGTACACATCAGAGGGCCAAGGACCTCACTTTTCCATTCTGTTTTAACTTTGTTCTTATTCATACTTTTATTTTATTTAGTTTATATTTTTGGTTATTTGGTTATTTATATCCCATCTTTATAATTTTTACAAATAACTCAAAGTGGAGAACATACCCAACACACCTTCCTCCTCCTATTTTCCCCACAACAACAAACCTGTGAGTTGTGTTGGGCTGAGAGAGAATGAGTGGCCCGAGGTCACCTAGCTGGCTTTCATGATTAGGCAGAACTTGAACTCATGATCTCTTCCTTTCTATCCTGGTGCCTCAACCACTAGACAAAACTGGCTCTTTTTTATTGTAAAGTTCCCAGAGTCAATTTAGTGAGATGGGCATGTTCATTTGTACCTTGAGTGAGAACTCTGGATTGATTTGTGCAATCATCCTTCTGTTTGTTTTCTTGGCTGTGGGATTTAGCCAGTTCTCACCACTTCGGCACAACCGATAGCTAATTTTTTGTTGCCCAGGCCCAGAATGGACTTCCGGAAGCAGCATCCACACAGATAACTGGTGGTTCACATATTTGAATCCCACCATTGCTGTCCACGGTATTCTCAGGACTCTACCCAAACTTTAGATGACACCAGTGAAAAGCAGTGTTTTGGAAGGACTGCATTAAAAGCTATGGATCAACTCTGTGGAATCACTGAGATGATATTAAATATGCCAAAACAAATAAATAAATAAAACGAACACCAGGGTAAAATCATCAAACTATAAGAGTTTAATGCTGCTATACCAATGCCAAGCTTTCGTCAGCGTTCTGCTGACATCATCAGGGCTTAATCAGCCAGTCTATGGGAGTCTTTTATAGGTGGCTGATTAAGCCCTGGCTGATTAAGCCCTGATGATGTCAGCAGAACGCTGACGAAAGCTTGGCATTGGTATAGCGGCATTAAACTCTTATAGTTTGATGATTTTACCCTGGTGTNCCAAGTGAATATTTCTTTTCAGAAGCAAGATCTATTTGGATTCAGTGGCAGTTGCACACAATTACCTTCCCTTCAGCACAGCCTAATTTTTTCCCCATTGCTTTGGCTTTGATGTCTTTTTTGCCTGGTTTTGACCCGTGTCCCACCCCTCCAGGTCTCGTCTTTTGACACTGTCTTTTCCTTTCCTCTGTCTGCTCACCCCCCCCCCCACACTGACACTGACCTGTCAAGAATTTCCCCATTGTGACTGGAGACAGGCAGCCTCTGAAAATCAGAAAAGGAGAGATAAAGAAATCCATGCTGGAATTTGATCAAAGGGAATCCTTTATGAGAAAGACAGGGTAGAAACTTGGGAGCTTAGCTTTTTTTCTTTTTTTTCTTTTCCCCTTTAACCAGCAGGAGTCCCAGAGATGGCAACTGACAGAGTCACACATTATCTGTTCTCATCTCTCTTTCCTCAATTATGACACGATTTTGGGTGTATCGTGTTTTGCTGCCTTCCTGCCCCTTTTCTCCTCTTCTCTGCATGTGCAACTTCCCTTATCCCTTTTTTTTTTCCTTTTCCCTCCATAAATGAGGTCCTAGGCAGAATGCCAGCTGATGAAACAAGAAGGCAAGAGAACAGACTGAATTTATGGATGGGAATTACAGAGTTTCCTGCACTAAAATAAGCTGAAAAGGAGTTGCAAATACGGCGTAGAGGCAAGACAGAAGGAACCATAAATAAATAAATAAATAAATAAATAAATAAATAAATAAATAAATAAATAAATAAATAAATAAATGAATGAATGAATGAATGAATGAATGAATGAATGAATGAATGAATGAATGAATGAATGAATGAATGAATTTCAAATAACTCATTAACCAGCAGAAAGAAAAATAGAGGAGAACATAGTTTTTGAAGATCCAGAACAGTTAGTAATAAATAAGGAGGAACGATACATAAAAAAATGCTTAACAGCGTCATTCTTACTAGTTAAAAACTAATCTAAAATGTAGAATTACTGAGCCCATGACAAAGCCGAGGAAGGTACAATACTGTATCTGATATTTTAAAAAGAATGACTAGACTAGTAGGTAATGCTGAGGGGCAAACACATTCAAATACTCTTATTTATTCTTGGTCTAATTTTGTATGCCACTGCACAGAACCTGGCAATCTTATATATTATTTCCAGATCAATATCAGAAGGAAGGAAGGAAGGGAGGGAGGGAGGGAGGGAAGGAGAGAGAGAGAGAGAGAGAGAGAGAGAGAGAGAGAGAGAGAGAGAGAGAGAGAGAGAGAGAGAGAG